>NW_028120492.1:0-85014 GCF_965178545.1 Coloeus monedula
GGGCCTCGTTTTGTACAGGGACGGTACAAAAAATTGTCCGAAAGAATAGGAATGGAATGGGATTTTACGTATTCCTCGGAGGCCACAATCCAGTGGGAAGGCTGAGAGAAAGAAACAAGGCCTAAAAAGGCAGATGAGCCAAATCTGCCCAAAGCCTCCAATGGCCACATTCCCTGGCATTGCTGAGGACTTCAGCCAAGCTCCAAGCAAAAGGTGAGCCCCTGATTTTGGTGCCAAGGGAAACTCCAAGTTAAGAATGATCCAAATATGAAGCGCTTCTCACAAAACTCAGCTTTGCAAACCTTTCTTTGGGCTAAAAAAGAAAAGATGGGAATGCCCTTGGCAGAAAAGCAGCTGTGAGGCACAGCAGGCTTCAAATGCCTGTCAGCAGGAGCTCCAGGAGAAACGGCTGCTGGCTCCGGGCATCCTGGGCTTTCCAGGCAGGTTTTGTAGCGGATTGCAAGGCAGTTTTCCTGCCTCTGGGGGGTGGCACCTGCATCCCGCTGGAAAGGGAAAATGTGGAGAGAGGGGCAAGCGGGAAGACGGTTGCTGATGTGTGTCCTTGGATCGCAGTTCCTCCCGGTGAGTCTGTGCTGCTGGAAGTTTGAAGGAGATCAGTCCTGGAGTACGTGTGGGTTCACCTGTGGGGTTTGGGAGCGACGCTGGCCATGAAATTCCAGGGATGTTCCCTTTGCTGGAGTGAGAAGCAGTGGAAGCACTTTGCTGTCTGCTTCTTCATCGCCTGCGCCTCGGTCCCCTGGGGCTCCAGGTAATCCCCTCTCACCTTTGCTTTTCCAAGGGTCTCTAAATGAGGGCTTGAGCTTTGGTGTAGCTCCCTTTACAGGGAAGATCTGTTCCAGGAAAGGTCTCCTGGTCTGGACCGATGGCGTTGCAGGAAGAGCAGGAAACCCCGCAGCTCCTGTGGCTCCCTCATCCGATTTGCCTGCAGGCAGCAGCAAGGATCATTCCCAAGTGTCATGCCCTGGCTCCGTGACTCGGTGAGGTTGTGTTCCCCCAAAGGCCAGGGGCCGCTTTGTTTTGCGGCTCACGAAAGTCCAGCTCGGTGGTGCTGGGTTTGGTTTTTGTGTGTAATGAAGGCACTAAAAAATTCCCCTCCTTCACTGGCACAGCCCTGGAGTGGGAGCAGATTCCCCTTATCCCGCAGTTATCCCGCTCCTGCCCTGGATCCCTGCGGTGCCGTGTGTTCTCCAAGCTCACAGCACTGCTGGCTCTAAACAAGAAAAACAATCCCTGTTCCTTCTCTTCTCCGTCCTTGATGTTCCCAGGCCCTGCATCTCCCTGGCTATTCCCTGTGGGAGTCTTCATCTCCATCCCACCTTATCCCGATCAGGTAAGGGTCTGAGACGTGTTTAGCAGCAAATGCATTCCTGTGAAGAAAGCCAAGAGCAAAGAGCATCCAGATGCAGAGAAGTCTTTAGAAAAGCGTTCCAGACGTGCAAATGAGGGATGTGTCTTCCTGCATCTCCTGTTGTTTTTCTCTGTCACGTTTTGGAAGGGTTTCTCTCAGTGATTTCCTGCAGTCCAGGTGCGTCCCTTCTTTTGTCCAAATCCAGTGCCAGAGGATCGAACAACTGACGAGTGGGGCCTGGGATGAAAACGGTTCTCCTAAAATGAGGGAAACAATGCTAGAAGAGAAATGAGCATCCTTTTAATGCCTGGAATAAAAATGCTGGAAAAGGGCACTTTTTATTTGATATGGTGTCATTCTCCTTTTTTTTTCCATAGCTAAAACTCCACGGTGAGCAATCAGAGCAGAAATAGGAAATGCAGGAGTCTTGGATTCCACAGTGGGATTAACTTCCCTTTTCTGCTCTCTTTCAGGACAGGAAAAACCACTGAACTCGCCCCATCTTTGGGACCAAGAGCTTTGGTGCTGGAGTAGGCAAAGCCAGCTAGGGCCCCCCTTGTCCTGCCCATGGTGTGGGTCAGGGACAGGCTCCTCTTCTCCTCTGTGCTGGGATGAACTGCCTAGGGAATGCTATTACTGACAGCCCGGTCCTAGCCCCGGCTACTGGAAATGGGCGGAGGTGAAGAGGCAAGTGCCAGAGTTGCTTGGGGATGATGGAATTGTGGTGTTTGGCTGTGCCCAGAGGGGCAGGTTGGGCATTTCTGTGTGTCTGAGGACCGGTTTGGGTGCTGGGGAGCCCGGGGAGCCGAGCTCTCAGTGCATTCCCAGCTCACCCGGGGGTGGGAGCTGGTGCAGGGCTCTGGTCGGGCTCGGGGCAGGCCCTGGCCCCGGCACAGACACGCTGGGGTGCTTTGGGGCCGCTTGGGGAGCCGTGGGAGGAGAATGAGGGATGGTGCTGGGCAGAGCGATCGGCCTGTGCTCGTGTCAGCGCAGCCGTGCAGGGCACTGGGATCTGGGTAAAACACCGGCTCTCCTGGTGTTCAGGGAAGCAAGGTCTGTATTTATCCATACATATTTATCCCTACATATTTATCCCTATATTTATCCATGGATTATCCATATATGTTTATCCATATACATTTATCCATATTTTTATCCACGTATTTACCCATGAATTTATCCCTATATTTACCCATGTATTTACCCAGGTATTTTATGAACACTCAAGTGCCATATCCATGTATTTTATGAGCACTTCCAGGGTTGGTGACTCCACCACTGCCCTGGGCAGCTGTTCCAGCGCTGGACAACCCTTCCCATGCTGGGCCAGGAGATGGATTCTGGAAATGCAGACTCCGAGGAGCAGGGGATTAAGGCAGCATTGGATTCCTTTATTCTCCCAGAAGGATAAAGGAGATTTATCCCCAGACGAACCAGAGGTGATCACACTGAGGTCATTAGTGGGATTTCTTCCTTACTCCCACAAATACCCACTGGGGTGACAGAGTTCCCTACAAGGGCGGTGTTGGAAGGAGCTGCTGGAATGTTTTGCTGTTTATTGGGATCCACAGGATGTTTGGTGTCTCTCAGAGCTGTTCCAGGCTTTCCACAGACCCAAACGCTCCTCACACTTCTCCTCAGAGTAGAGAGGTTTCCCAGAGTGCTGGTTTTTAATTTCAGATGCTGGGATAACGACACGGCTTCAGGAGGCAGGAGACTCATTGTGCTGTGCCTCAGTCCAGGCAGGGACAACCCCCAGCTAATAAAAACCTCTTTAAAGCACAAAAAGTCCCATTAAACTGATATTATAAAGGCTGCAAATTGAAGCAGGCCTCAATCAGAAAGCAGCAGAATTTAATTCCCCCCCCTTGCCCATTTGCATGATGATCTCCTTCCTAATTGCCCATCTACGCTTTTCCCACAGAAGTGCTGTCCCGAGGTTGGAGATGGTTCCAGCTTTATGGAGCTTTGATCTTTATCTGCTTTTACTTTTTACAGGGCACAGAACCCGAGAGTGGCAGCTGCTTTCCTCTTGTTCCTCCTGTGGCAGTGAACTGCTCTTCCCAAGGACGGCTGCAGGAATTCTCAGGCAGCATAACGTATGGAATGCCAGGCACGCTACAGAATTCCAGTGGGAGCAGCAGGAACTTCTGTTCTTTACTGGCAGGGCTGTGCCATGAAGGGGAGCTCGGAGATATTGGTCAGCTCAGGGAATGAGCCTGGCTCATGGTAAGGAAATTCACTGTGCAGTTACTTCGGGCCCTTCTCCTCCTTCTCCTCCTTCTCCTCCTTCTCCTCCTTCTCCTCCTCCTTCTCCTTCTCCTCCTCCTTCTCCTTCTCCTTCTCCTTCTCCTCCTCCTTCTCCTTCTCCTTCTCCTTCTCCTTCTCCTTCTCCTTCTCCTTCTCCTTCTCCTTCTCCTTCTCCTTCTCCTTCTCCTTCTCCTTCTCCTTCTCCTTCTCCTTCTCCTTCTCCTTCTCCTTCTCCTTCTCCTTCTCCTTCTCCTTCTCCTTCTCCTTCTCCCTCTCTTCCCAACACCAGTTCCAGACCTCAGTATAATCCATGTTCCCACAGCCTGACCTTGCAGTTTTCCCAGTTTAGCAGCCCCAGCCACACTTGCAGCCTCTCTGTCTGGACTTTGTCTTGCTGAAATCTCCCTTTGTTGATCCTTTGCTGCCTCACCTTTTATCCAGCAATAACGTGCAGTGGGTGGAAGCTTCTCAGAATTCCCTCCCTGTTCCACTGGAAACATTCCCAAGTGGAAGCAGCTGCACTGCCCATCAGCACTTGCCTGCTTTTAGGGGTGGTTGAGGCATGAAGGATGCAACAAATGGAGTTGGCTCCAAGGGGATGAAATGCTCCCCCTGAGGCTGCTCAGAGAGCTGGAGCTGAGGAATCCGGGTGGGAATCACTCCAAGAAAAAGGAAGGAAAAGAGAGCAGAGGAACAGGGATGCAATTCCAACCTCTCCAAGGACTGGGATGGGCACATTCACCATCACCATTTAATCTAGACACGATTTCTTCTTTGCCTCTGGCTGCCAGGAGCAGGATGAGCAGTTTAATGAGTTTAAATAGTGAATAGTTTAATTAGCTGGAAGAGACTGGATCAATAGCTGCTTAAACAAACAACTGGATCCCTGTTTCCAAGCTTGGATGTAGTTTTGGAAGGTTCCTGGCAGTTTGGCAGGGATTAGTGATGCTGAGAATGTGCTTTTTTGTGGGTTTGGGGCTTTTACTCCTGTTCACGTGGCTGCTCTTTTTCTTGTTGAGTGGAAAACAGGAGGGAAAGAGCAACGACGGAAGGAATTCCACTCTTGCTGCTTCAAGGGATGGATCAGGAAGGGAACAGGCTGCAGGGAATTTGGAGTGCAAACTGAGATCTCTCCGATATTTTCGGCTCAGTCAGTCCATCAGTGCTTGGTAGCTGTTTAGGCCACGTGCAAGGTGAATGATGGTGCACATGGCAGAGCTGCTGGTGGCTCCTTCCCCTGCCCGGCTGTCAGTCACCCTGCAGGGTGCTGGAGCAGCGTGCCAGAGGCCGTGGATCCTATGGATCCCATGGATCCCAGGGGCGTGATCAGGAGCCTGGGCCTGCTGGCCACTCCTTGCTCTCTCTTACCCTGATTTTTCAGCTCTGCAGCGAATCCAGCTTGAGTTTTTCAACCCCCTAGAAACCCAGGGACCTTTCATGTCTGTTCTCAGATCTGGGATTTAAATCCAGCCCTTATCAAAGCACCCCGTGACCAGGCAGGCCCTGAATCCCAGCAGGGATCTGATAAAGAGGGACCTGACATCCTAAAGAAACCCTTTGAAATCCTGCTGGGATTGATTTGTATCCATAATGGAGCCCCGAGCTCTCTGCCAGGGAGAGATGAAGCTGCTCCTTTGCTTTATTATCCTCAGGCCCATCCCAGCTTTGAGGGAAATTCAGTCCCTCTTCAAGCCCCAAAATCATGGAAAAGCTCCTTTGTATCCTCTCCACAGCCCCTACGTGGATTAATCAACTTTTTATTTGATATGGTGTCATTCTCCTTTTTTTTCCATGGCTAAAACTCCACGGTGAGCAATCAGAGCAGAAATAGGAAATGCAGGAGTCTTGGATTCCACAGTGGGATTAACTTCCCTTTTCTGCTCTCTTTCAGGACAGGAAAAACCACTGAACTCGCCCCATCTTTGGGACCAAGAGCTTTGGTGCTGGAGTAGGCAAAGCCAGCTAGGGCCCCCCTTGTCCTGCCCATGGTGTGGGTCAGGGACAGGCTCCTCTTCTCCTCTGTGCTGGGATGAACTGCCTAGGGAATGCTATTACTGACAGCCCGGTCCTAGCCCCGGCTACTGGAAATGGGCGGAGGTGAAGAGGCAAGTGCCAGAGTTGCTTGGGGATGATGGAATTGTGGTGTTTGGCTGTGCCCAGAGGGGCAGGTTGGGCATTTCTGTGTGTCTGAGGACCGGTTTGGGTGCTGGGGAGCCCGGGGAGCCGAGCTCTCAGTGCATTCCCAGCTCACCCGGGGGTGGGAGCTGGTGCAGGGCTGGGTGACAGCCTCTGGTCGGGCTCGGGGCAGGCCCTGGCCCCGGCACAGACACGCTGGGGTGCTTTGGGGCCGCTTGGGGAGCCGTGGGAGGAGAATGAGGGATGGTGCTGGGCAGAGCGATCGGCCTGTGCTCGTGTCAGCGCAGCCGTGCAGGGCACTGGGATCTGGGTAAAACACCGGCTCTCCTGGTGTTCAGGGATGCAAGGTCTGAGGGACCGGATTTACTTGGGGTTTTCCAGGACAGCAGGAAGAAGAGGAAATGTGGTGCCAGAGGTGCGTCCCATCAGGTTGCAGTTCCCTCTTTCCCATTTCCATTTCCTCCTCAGTGCGGGTGTCCCCTGCAGCCCATGAGCACGTGGCCGGTGACAACTCCCTGTCTGTGGAGGGATTCCTTATGGAACAAGGGCAGATGACACTTGTGTGAGGCTTACGACTGTTAGAATTAGACCAGGATGGGTTTAAGGAAAACTAGAATCGTGTGTTAATCTTACTGGTCAATGAACAAATGGAATCCACACTTCTGTAAGAAAAAATAGAGTGTATGGAGCATATAGAAGAAGCTGGTTTTGCCTGCTGCTGCTGCTTGGCTGTATCATGTAACCCCATTCGAACTCTGCCTTCAAGACAGCTGTGAGACCGTGAAATAAAGAACTTAGCAGAACAGCAGCCTCCTCTGCTCTTTCACCCTGGTCCGAGAAGGAGGGGTACCCTGTCAAAGGCTCAACACTTGCCTTTCTGACTTTGTTTCTAAATTTCTACCTTTCTAATTTTGTTTGTTTCTAATTTTTTTGTTTGTTTGTTTCTAACTTTGTTTGTTTTCAACTTTCTCCCTTTAGAAATTTGTTTGTTTCTTGTATTTTACCTCTTTGTTTGTTTCTAAATTTCTGCCGTTGTAACTTTGTTTCTAACTTTCTACTTTTAAAATTTCATTTGTTTTTAACTTTTTACCATTCCTCCCAGCGAGGGCTGTGTGCAGAATACTAAAACCTGTTAAGTTCTTCACTTTTACGTCTATAGGCAAATGCTAGTGATTTAGATGTAAATTCATTTTGAAATAAGCCAGCCCTCTCTGTCTACTCTGTCGCATACAGCAATATAAGAAGCTGGGAATAGAGATCCGCAGGTGTTGAGAATAAGGAGCCGGCGTTTTTCTGTAGGAAGGAAAGCAGCAAGCGCCTGGCCCCAGGAGCCGAGACGCTCGGGCTGCAGGAGCTGCAGAGCGCCCGGAGCCGGCTTTTCCCTGTGCTCTGTGCCTGCCCCCGGGCTGAGCTGGGCGGCGCTGCTGCCGCCTGGTGGCGAGAGCGCGGCACTGCCGCCCCCGACACGGCGCCCCGGCGCTGCTGCCGCCCGGTGCCGGCTGAGCCGAGAGGGCGGCGGCCTCGGTGGCTGCCGAGCGTGGCAAGGAGCGGGAGCGA
Organism: Coloeus monedula; assembly: GCF_965178545.1. Lineage (NCBI taxonomy): Eukaryota > Metazoa > Chordata > Aves > Passeriformes > Corvidae > Coloeus > Coloeus monedula. The sequence goes on from NW_028120492.1 coordinate 7,313, forward strand.
GCGGGGCCGGGTCTGTCAGCGGAGGGGAGGGGCGAAGGGCGGTTCGGAGCGCCAAGGGACACGGCCGTGCACGAGCGGGGCCACAGCTATGGAAAGGGCCGGGCGCCGTGCGGGGCGGTGACCGCGGGGAATGACAGCGCGGGGGGCGGCCCGGCGGGGCCGGTTTTGCCGGGCAGCAGAGGCGCGGTCGCAGCGCGACCCGGGCGGGAGGCACCGGGCGGGCACGGTCGGAATAGAGCCGCCCGCGTGTCGCTCTCAAGGAGGCGGCTCGGAAAGGAAGGCGCAGTTCCGCGCTCTCGGGACGGCGTTAAGTGACGTTTTTATTAGAATAGTATAGTATTTATTTTATTTTATTATTTTATTATCTGCCAGGACCTTGCAGAGGGTGGTTTACACTTCCGCCACACTCAAGATGGCGGACGCAGTAGGCCCCCTGCGAGAGGTGTCCCTGCCGATGCCTGCCGCCGGTCGCGGAGCCGTCGGCCGCCTCCGGCGCGGCTGACCCCGCCAGCCGTGTCCTCGCACCGGGAAGCACGGCGGAAAATCGCGCGGAAAGGGCGGGGCCGGCGTCGGAGTCCGGGCCGGATTCAGGCAGGCGACTAGACAGAAGCCCTTGTGAGGGGCGGCGGGGGCCCTAAGTGTACCACACTAAAGATGGCGGCTCGACCGGAAGTGGCTTCTGCCAGCACCCAAGATGGCGGCGAAGGGCGGAAGTGTCGTCACTGCCACACTAAAGATGGCGGTCGTGTGCACTGTTTTCTGACCTTCTCAATATGGCGGCAGGGAAGGCCCCCCCCCCCCCCCCCCCCCCCCCAAGCTGCGTCTATTCGGCTGCCTGAACGCGACGCCGACGCCGACGCCAGCCCAGCGCTTGCGCGCAATTTTCTGAGGCGTTTCCCGCTACGCGGACACCGACTGTGGGGTCAGCGGCGCCTGGGGCAGGCGGGAGCATTCAGGCAGTCGAATAGACGGAGCGGGGCGGGGGGGGGGGGGGTCCTTCCGGCCGCCATCTTGAGAAGGTCGAATAGCCACATCGGTGCGGTACCGGTGACTTCCGCCCTTCTTCGCCAGGAGCGCCAATGGCGGGGAGCCCGGGGAGCAGCGCTGCCGGGCCGGGGGCACCGGGGCGGGTGCTCCGGGCTCGGAGGTGAGCGGGGAACGGGGACAGCCCCGAGCGGACGGTGGGGGCCGCGGGGGATCGGTATTCCGGCCCAGGGATGAGTGTTCCGGCACAGGGGTGGCTGTCCCGGCACAGGGATGCGTTCCTGGACTGTCTAATAATATTATTTAACGATCGTGCAAGGAGATCTGTATAAAAAAATCCTCCGTGGTCATCCTTCTCCCACAGCCCCGCTGTGTTTTCAGGATCTTGGGGGAAGAGTTTGGGTCTGAACAAGGCTCTCGGGCACAGGGTGGGATTCTTGGGGTGCAGGGCCAGGATTTGGACTCGATGCTCCCTGTGGGTCCCTTGCAGCCCAGGAAATGCTGCGATCCTGTGCCTCTGAGGGTGAAATAAAGGGGAGCGGTGGGGTTTGTGCCCGCTGTATTCACGGCCCCGCCGGCTCAGGGCGGGTTAAAGGCGCAGCTGCCCCGAGACAGCGGGACCGGCCGGGGCTGCTCGCTCCCGGTGCTGCCGCCTCGTGGGGAGAGCCCGGCACTGCAGCCCGCGCAGGCGCTGGACCACGGGATGGGCGTGGAACAGCAGCGCAGGGGATGCTGAGGCAGCCCAGGGAATGCTGCGGTCCCAGGGAAGGCTGAGGCGTCCCCTGCCCGGGGCACTCGGCAGCAAACCCCTGATGTTGAGCAGAAAAAGGGAAGTTCTGGGTTAGTGGGAGGAGGTTTCTGGAATGGAGCTGGGACAGGTGCTGATCCACGCATGGAATCACGGGCTGGTTTGGCTTGGAAGGGACCACCAGGATCATTTACACTCTGTTTGTTGTCTGATTGCACAGCGAAGAACATCCAGAACTGCCACCTCACCCTCACGGACAGCAGGAATGTCTTCCATAGCTCTTGTTTTGGAATGGGAATGGCTGTTGGGAGCTCTGGCAGGACCAGGTAAGAAGAGAAATGGGATCATTGTGGCTGCTGCTGGAGGTGGTTTTCTGCTTTCCGGCTGTTCTTCTCATTGATCCTTTCACAGCAGTGTTCTAGGGCACATTTGAGGGTAATTCCAGGAATTTGAAACCAGATAAAAACTGGTGGGGCAAAAATGTGAACACAATCCATTTCTGGTAGTTCCAAGCTTCTCCCACAACACCGTTCCAGGGGAAAGCTGATAAAAGGGTAAAGATGCAGAGGAACAAGTGCTGTAAAGCCCCCTGGCGCTCTGAGAGAGCAAACCTTCCAGTAGTCCCAGCAGATCTCTTGGAGAAAGTGTGGGATCGCAAGGTTTTCCAGGAAAGCAAAACAAGGGTGGAGATGAGGGAATAGGCTTCCAGTTCTTCCTTTAGCTGAAAGCCTGGGGGAATTGAGAGGGGCCACAAGAACTGTTTGTGTAGGCAAATGGGAGTTTGGGGTCTGAATCTGAGTTTCCCTCTGGGGCATTTTTGAGGGAAAAGCTGAGGTGCTGTTTAAGGGAGAGAATGGACATTTTTGGGGTGGAAAAAGTTGAATCAATATTGTAGAGGAAGTAAAACGCTGGGGGTAAAAGTGGATGCAATGTGGAGGGGACAGATTGAATATTTTGGAGGCAAAATGGGGAACTGAGTAGTGGAGAGATGGGGAACATTTTGGAGGCAACACTTGACAAACTCTCTGGGGTGGAGAACGACCACATTGAGGGAAAAATGAGGTGATGAGCAGTGGGCACGTAGGGAAGGTCGTGGGGGTAAATCTTGAGAAAAGCCCCGTGGTATTCAAGAAATCCTTGGTAGCAGGACTGAGGAATTCAGTGGTGGAAAAATAGGGGAATTTTGCGGGGGTAAAACTTTAAAAGATCTAAGAGTTGAGAGTGTGTGTTTTTAGGTAGAAAGGATGTCTTGTTGAAGTTGGGCGTCTGGATTGTGGCATTTATGGATCCAGAAAGTAGAAGATAAAGGAGACTCCCAAAGCCTCGGTAGCTGTGTTAAGAAATCCGTCCCAGGGAAGAAAGGTACCTAAACCTCCTAGAAGTAGGGACTAATTAGCATGGGAAGGGGAAAACCCACCCCCAGTGGGAGAGAGCACGCCGGGTAAGGGAAGAGAAGGATGCCCTTAAGAACAAGCAGGGAAGGTGAATTTCTCGGCTTGCTAAAATGTATCAAAAAGTTTGGAACCTGGGTCTGTGTGGAGGCCGGGATTTTCTCGGCCATATGCAGAGCCCAGCACTAGGAATAAAGGAATTCCAGGCTTTACAACGCCAAAAATGCAGTACCAGAGAGTTCTGTTATCCTGAGGACTTGGGGGATACTTGGCAAAAATTTCCGGGGGCCCAGGCTGGACCGAGCTTTTAACGCTCCCCGGATTCACGGGATCGGGGATTCCAGCGTGCCCTGCACGGGTTTTTTCAGGGAAGTCCCAAATCCTTCGTGTGAGCACGAAGCAGAATCCCCTGGGAGCTGTGAAGGCAACAGGATATTTCTTGGGAATTTTGAAGGGTTGGGTGAGTCCTCAGTGTTAGGTTGGAATGAACGCAAATTGTCCGGGAGTTGCTGGTTTGGGGATGGCCGGGTCTGGGTTTGGATTTGTGGGCACCGAGTGTTCCTTGTGTCAGCTTTAGGTCTTCTGGATTGGTAGGAATTGTCAGAGAAAAGAGAAGGCAATTGAAATGCGGAGCTCCATTCCCGGAGAAATGGTCAGGATGGGAGCGGGAAGGCTGTGGAGCTGCTGGGAGCTCGTGGAGAACGAAAGGATCTGAGGCCTGGAGGCAAAAGCTGTGGAACAAAGCCTGAAAAGGGTGTGGGGTGGGGCGGGAGGGGGAGGAGGGCACCGTGGTGGGGGGAAAGAGGGAAAGGATCCCTGCTCCGGGAATCCAGCAGGGACCAGGAGAGGATCATTTTCCATCCACTGCTCTCAGTGGAATCCTAATAAGGACGGTGGAAGGGAAGTGATTCGTTTGTTCTTAGGTTTGGAATGAAAGGTGCTCTTGCAGAGGGGACTATTGACCTGTTAAAATTCTGTTGGATACAGGAAAAGAGGGAGGAAGCAAGCAGCTGGGGAATGAAGGGGTGGATTTTTTGGTGGATACAGGGAAAGACACGGGAAGGGGCTCTCAAGTAGAATACACCTCACGGGCAGCACCAGGAGAAGCCTCAAGTGCCCTTTTTTTCCAAGCTCTGACATTCCAGAGGAGTAAGCAGTGGTCAGCCCATCACTTTCTGTATTCCTTGGATGCCCAGTGCTTTGTTGGGAAGAGATAATATTTGGAAATGAACAAATCCGGGGATGTAATTTCCTGATAGTAAAGCCCCAGAGAGCCTGGTTTTGATATCCTTCCAGCACCCAAACGCAGCAGAGGGAATCCTGGCGGAGCTGGAAAACGCTGTCGCTCCGTCGGTGGAATTCCTGGGAACTGGAAAGCAGCAGAAGCAGCAAGAACAGAGTTGGAAGCAGGCTCCAGCCGGGTAAGGCAGACACCAAATCCTTTGGAACTGGGCAGGGGTGGGAAGAATGAATTCTTACATTTGTAGCCCAGGGATTCCTGAGCAGGATCCCGGCAGGGAAGACTGCAGGGATCAGGCTGGGGCCTGATCGCAGCTGGGGGCAGCGAGCCTTGGAATTGGCTGAAGGGAAGAAAGAGGGATCCTTTGAGCACAAGGATCAGGTGTCAAATGCGGAGATGGCATCAGACAATTCCTCGGGAGGGTTTAGTTCCTGGGCCAAATCGATCTGCTGCCTTGTGAAGGAGCTCAGAGACCTGGGAAGAGCCCAAGCAACGCAGGGAATGCACCGGCAGATAAAAGTGCCGGGGAACGGTGGGGAAAAGCATCCGAACAGGGGGCCTCGTTTTGTACAGGGACGGTACAAAAAATTGTCCGAAAGAATAGGAATGGAATGGGATTTTACGTATTCCTCGGAGGCCACAATCCAGTGGGAAGGCTGAGAGAAAGAAACAAGGCCTAAAAAGGCAGATGAGCCAAATCTGCCCAAAGCCTCCAATGGCCACATTCCCTGGCATTGCTGAGGACTTCAGCCAAGCTCCAAGCAAAAGGTGAGCCCCTGATTTTGGTGCCAAGGGAAACTCCAAGTTAAGAATGATCCAAATATGAAGCGCTTCTCACAAAACTCAGCTTTGCAAACCTTTCTTTGGGCTAAAAAAGAAAAGATGGGAATGCCCTTGGCAGAAAAGCAGCTGTGAGGCACAGCAGGCTTCAAATGCCTGTCAGCAGGAGCTCCAGGAGAAACGGCTGCTGGCTCCGGGCATCCTGGGCTTTCCAGGCAGGTTTTGTAGCGGATTGCAAGGCAGTTTTCCTGCCTCTGGGGGGTGGCACCTGCATCCCGCTGGAAAGGGAAAATGTGGAGAGAGGGGCAAGCGGGAAGACGGTTGCTGATGTGTGTCCTTGGATCGCAGTTCCTCCCGGTGAGTCTGTGCTGCTGGAAGTTTGAAGGAGATCAGTCCTGGAGTACGTGTGGGTTCACCTGTGGGGTTTGGGAGCGACGCTGGCCATGAAATTCCAGGGATGTTCCCTTTGCTGGAGTGAGAAGCAGTGGAAGCACTTTGCTGTCTGCTTCTTCATCGCCTGCGCCTCGGTCCCCTGGGGCTCCAGGTAATCCCCTCTCACCTTTGCTTTTCCAAGGGTCTCTAAATGAGGGCTTGAGCTTTGGTGTAGCTCCCTTTACAGGGAAGATCTGTTCCAGGAAAGGTCTCCTGGTCTGGACCGATGGCGTTGCAGGAAGAGCAGGAAACCCCGCAGCTCCTGTGGCTCCCTCATCCGATTTGCCTGCAGGCAGCAGCAAGGATCATTCCCAAGTGTCATGCCCTGGCTCCGTGACTCGGTGAGGTTGTGTTCCCCCAAAGGCCAGGGGCCGCTTTGTTTTGCGGCTCACGAAAGTCCAGCTCGGTGGTGCTGGGTTTGGTTTTTGTGTGTAATGAAGGCACTAAAAAATTCCCCTCCTTCACTGGCACAGCCCTGGAGTGGGAGCAGATTCCCCTTATCCCGCAGTTATCCCGCTCCTGCCCTGGATCCCTGCGGTGCCGTGTGTTCTCCAAGCTCACAGCACTGCTGGCTCTAAACAAGAAAAACAATCCCTGTTCCTTCTCTTCTCCGTCCTTGATGTTCCCAGGCCCTGCATCTCCCTGGCTATTCCCTGTGGGAGTCTTCATCTCCATCCCACCTTATCCCGATCAGGTAAGGGTCTGAGATGTGTTTAGCAGCAAATGCATTCCTGTGAAGAAAGCCAAGAGCAAAGAGCATCCAGATGCAGAGAAGTCTTTAGAAAAGCGTTCCAGACGTGCAAATGAGGGATGTGTCTTCCTGCATCTCCTGTTGTTTTTCTCTGTCACGTTTTGGAAGGGTTTCTCTCAGTGATTTCCTGCAGTCCAGGTGCGTCCCTTCTTTTGTCCAAATCCAGTGCCAGAGGATTGAACAACTGACGAGTGGGGCCTGGGATGAAAACGGTTCTCCTAAAATGAGGGAAACAATGCTAGAAGAGAAATGAGCATCCTTTTAATGCCTGGAATAAAAATGCTGGAAAAGGGCACTTTTTATTTGATATGGTGTCATTCTCCTTTTTTTTTCCATAGCTAAAACTCCACGGTGAGCAATCAGAGCAGAAATAGGAAATGCAGGAGTCTTGGATTCCACAGTGGGATTAACTTCCCTTTTCTGCTCTCTTTCAGGACAGGAAAAACCACTGAACTCGCCCCATCTTTGGGACCAAGAGCTTTGGTGCTGGAGTAGGCAAAGCCAGCTAGGGCCCCCCTTGTCCTGCCCATGGTGTGGGTCAGGGACAGGCTCCTCTTCTCCTCTGTGCTGGGATGAACTGCCTAGGGAATGCTATTACTGACAGCCCGGTCCTAGCCCCGGCTACTGGAAATGGGCGGAGGTGAAGAGGCAAGTGCCAGAGTTGCTTGGGGATGATGGAATTGTGGTGTTTGGCTGTGCCCAGAGGGGCAGGTTGGGCATTTCTGTGTGTCTGAGGACCGGTTTGGGTGCTGGGGAGCCCGGGGAGCCGAGCTCTCAGTGCATTCCCAGCTCACCCGGGGGTGGGAGCTGGTGCAGGGCTCTGGTCGGGCTCGGGGCAGGCCCTGGCCCCGGCACAGACACGCTGGGGTGCTTTGGGGCCGCTTGGGGAGCCGTGGGAGGAGAATGAGGGATGGTGCTGGGCAGAGCGATCGGCCTGTGCTCGTGTCAGCGCAGCCGTGCAGGGCACTGGGATCTGGGTAAAACACCGGCTCTCCTGGTGTTCAGGGAAGCAAGGTCTGTATTTATCCATACATATTTATCCCTACATATTTATCCCTATATTTATCCATGGATTATCCATATATGTTTATCCATATACATTTATCCATATTTTTATCCACGTATTTACCCATGAATTTATCCCTATATTTACCCATGTATTTACCCAGGTATTTTATGAACACTCAAGTGCCATATCCATGTATTTTATGAGCACTTCCAGGGTTGGTGACTCCACCACTGCCCTGGGCAGCTGTTCCAGCGCTGGACAACCCTTCCCATGCTGGGCCAGGAGATGGATTCTGGAAATGCAGACTCCGAGGAGCAGGGGATTAAGGCAGCATTGGATTCCTTTATTCTCCCAGAAGGATAAAGGAGATTTATCCCCAGACGAACCAGAGGTGATCACACTGAGGTCATTAGTGGGATTTCTTCCTTACTCCCACAAATACCCACTGGGGTGACAGAGTTCCCTACAAGGGCGGTGTTGGAAGGAGCTGCTGGAATGTTTTGCTGTTTATTGGGATCCACAGGATGTTTGGTGTCTCTCAGAGCTGTTCCAGGCTTTCCACAGACCCAAACGCTCCTCACACTTCTCCTCAGAGTAGAGAGGTTTCCCAGAGTGCTGGTTTTTAATTTCAGATGCTGGGATAACGACACGGCTTCAGGAGGCAGGAGACTCATTGTGCTGTGCCTCAGTCCAGGCAGGGACAACCCCCAGCTAATAAAAACCTCTTTAAAGCACAAAAAGTCCCATTAAACTGATATTATAAAGGCTGCAAATTGAAGCAGGCCTCAATCAGAAAGCAGCAGAATTTAATTCCCCCCCCTTGCCCATTTGCATGATGATCTCCTTCCTAATTGCCCATCTACGCTTTTCCCACAGAAGTGCTGTCCCGAGGTTGGAGATGGTTCCAGCTTTATGGAGCTTTGATCTTTATCTGCTTTTACTTTTTACAGGGCACAGAACCCGAGAGTGGCAGCTGCTTTCCTCTTGTTCCTCCTGTGGCAGTGAACTGCTCTTCCCAAGGACGGCTGCAGGAATTCTCAGGCAGCATAACGTATGGAATGCCAGGCACGCTACAGAATTCCAGTGGGAGCAGCAGGAACTTCTGTTCTTTACTGGCAGGGCTGTGCCATGAAGGGGAGCTCGGAGATATTGGTCAGCTCAGGGAATGAGCCTGGCTCATGGTAAGGAAATTCACTGTGCAGTTACTTCGGGCCCTTCTCCTCCTTCTCCTCCTTCTCCTCCTTCTCCTCCTCCTTCTCCTTCTCCTCCTCCTTCTCCTTCTCCTTCTCCTTCTCCTCCTCCTTCTCCTTCTCCTTCTCCTTCTCCTTCTCCTTCTCCTTCTCCTTCTCCTTCTCCTTCTCCTTCTCCTTCTCCTTCTCCTTCTCCTTCTCCTTCTCCTTCTCCTTCTCCTTCTCCCTCTCTTCCCAACACCAGTTCCAGACCTCAGTATAATCCATGTTCCCACAGCCTGACCTTGCAGTTTTCCCAGTTTAGCAGCCCCAGCCACACTTGCAGCCTCTCTGTCTGGACTTTGTCTTGCTGAAATCTCTTTTTGTTGATCCTTTGCTGCCTCACCTTTTATCCAGCAATAACGTGCAGTGGGTGGAAGCTTCTCAGAATTCCCTCCCTGTTCCACTGGAAACATTCCCAAGTGGAAGCAGCTGCACTGCCCATCAGCACTTGCCTGCTTTTAGGGGTGGTTGAGGCATGAAGGATGCAACAAATGGAGTTGGCTCCAAGGGGATGAAATGCTCCCCCTGAGGCTGCTCAGAGAGCTGGAGCTGAGGAATCCGGGTGGGAATCACTCCAAGAAAAAGGAAGGAAAAGAGAGCAGAGGAACAGGGATGCAATTCCAACCTCTCCAAGGACTGGGATGGGCACATTCACCATCACCATTTAATCTAGACACGATTTCTTCTTTGCCTCTGGCTGCCAGGAGCAGGATGAGCAGTTTAATGAGTTTAAATAGTGAATAGTTTAATTAGCTGGAAGAGACTGGATCAATAGCTGCTTAAACAAACAACTGGATCCCTGTTTCCAAGCTTGGATGTAGTTTTGGAAGGTTCCTGGCAGTTTGGCAGGGATTAGTGATGCTGAGAATGTGCTTTTTTGTGGGTTTGGGGCTTTTACTCCTGTTCACGTGGCTGCTCTTTTTCTTGTTGAGTGGAAAACAGGAGGGAAAGAGCAACGACGGAAGGAATTCCACTCTTGCTGCTTCAAGGGATGGATCAGGAAGGGAACAGGCTGCAGGGAATTTGGAGTGCAAACTGAGATCTCTCCGATATTTTCGGCTCAGTCAGTCCATCAGTGCTTGGTAGCTGTTTAGGCCACGTGCAAGGTGAATGATGGTGCACATGGCAGAGCTGCTGGTGGCTCCTTCCCCTGCCCGGCTGTCAGTCACCCTGCAGGGTGCTGGAGCAGCGTGCCAGAGGCCGTGGATCCTATGGATCCCATGGATCCCAGGGGCGTGATCAGGAGCCTGGGCCTGCTGGCCACTCCTTGCTCTCTCTTACCCTGATTTTTCAGCTCTGCAGCGAATCCAGCTTGAGTTTTTCAACCCCCTAGAAACCCAGGGACCTTTCATGTCTGTTCTCAGATCTGGGATTTAAATCCAGCCCTTATCAAAGCACCCCGTGACCAGGCAGGCCCTGAATCCCAGCAGGGATCTGATAAAGAGGGACCTGACATCCTAAAGAAACCCTTTGAAATCCTGCTGGGATTGATTTGTATCCATAATGGAGCCCCGAGCTCTCTGCCAGGGAGAGATGAAGCTGCTCCTTTGCTTTATTATCCTCAGGCCCATCCCAGCTTTGAGGGAAATTCAGTCCCTCTTCAAGCCCCAAAATCATGGAAAAGCTCCTTTGTATCCTCTCCACAGCCCCTACGTGGATTAATCAACTTTTTATTTGATATGGTGTCATTCTCCTTTTTTTTCCATGGCTAAAACTCCACGGTGAGCAATCAGAGCAGAAATAGGAAATGCAGGAGTCTTGGATTCCACAGTGGGATTAACTTCCCTTTTCTGCTCTCTTTCAGGACAGGAAAAACCACTGAACTCGCCCCATCTTTGGGACCAAGAGCTTTGGTGCTGGAGTAGGCAAAGCCAGCTAGGGCCCCCCTTGTCCTGCCCATGGTGTGGGTCAGGGACAGGCTCCTCTTCTCCTCTGTGCTGGGATGAACTGCCTAGGGAATGCTATTACTGACAGCCCGGTCCTAGCCCCGGCTACTGGAAATGGGCGGAGGTGAAGAGGCAAGTGCCAGAGTTGCTTGGGGATGATGGAATTGTGGTGTTTGGCTGTGCCCAGAGGGGCAGGTTGGGCATTTCTGTGTGTCTGAGGACCGGTTTGGGTGCTGGGGAGCCCGGGGAGCCGAGCTCTCAGTGCATTCCCAGCTCACCCGGGGGTGGGAGCTGGTGCAGGGCTGGGTGACAGCCTCTGGTCGGGCTCGGGGCAGGCCCTGGCCCCGGCACAGACACGCTGGGGTGCTTTGGGGCCGCTTGGGGAGCCGTGGGAGGAGAATGAGGGATGGTGCTGGGCAGAGCGATCGGCCTGTGCTCGTGTCAGCGCAGCCGTGCAGGGCACTGGGATCTGGGTAAAACACCGGCTCTCCTGGTGTTCAGGGATGCAAGGTCTGAGGGACCGGATTTACTTGGGGTTTTCCAGGACAGCAGGAAGAAGAGGAAATGTGGTGCCAGAGGTGCGTCCCATCAGGTTGCAGTTCCCTCTTTCCCATTTCCATTTCCTCCTCAGTGCGGGTGTCCCCTGCAGCCCATGAGCACGTGGCCGGTGACAACTCCCTGTCTGTGGAGGGATTCCTTATGGAACAAGGGCAGATGACACTTGTGTGAGGCTTACGACTGTTAGAATTAGACCAGGATGGGTTTAAGGAAAACTAGAATCGTGTGTTAATCTTACTGGTCAATGAACAAATGGAATCCACACTTCTGTAAGAAAAAATAGAGTGTATGGAGCATATAGAAGAAGCTGGTTTTGCCTGCTGCTGCTGCTTGGCTGTATCATGTAACCCCATTCGAACTCTGCCTTCAAGACAGCTGTGAGACCGTGAAATAAAGAACTTAGCAGAACAGCAGCCTCCTCTGCTCTTTCACCCTGGTCCGAGAAGGAGGGGTACCCTGTCAAAGGCTCAACACTTGCCTTTCTGACTTTGTTTCTAAATTTCTACCTTTCTAATTTTGTTTGTTTCTAATTTTTTTGTTTGTTTGTTTCTAACTTTGTTTGTTTTCAACTTTCTCCCTTTAGAAATTTGTTTGTTTCTTGTATTTTACCTCTTTGTTTGTTTCTAAATTTCTGCCGTTGTAACTTTGTTTCTAACTTTCTACTTTTAAAATTTCATTTGTTTTTAACTTTTTATCATTCCTCCCAGCGAGGGCTGTGTGCAGAATACTAAAACCTGTTAAGTTCTTCACTTTTACGTCTATAGGCAAATGCTACTGATTTAGATGTAAATTCATTTTGAAATAAGCCAGCCCTCTCTGTCTACTCTGTCGCATACAGCAATATAAGAAGCTGGGAATAGAGATCCGCAGGTGTTGAGAATAAGGAGCCGGCGTTTTTCTGTAGGAAGGAAAGCAGCAAGCGCCTGGCCCCAGGAGCCGAGACGCTCGGGCTGCAGGAGCTGCAGAGCGCCCGGAGCCGGCTTTTCCCTGTGCTCTGTGCCTGCCCCCGGGCTGAGCTGGGCGGCGCTGCTGCCGCCTGGTGGCGAGAGCGCGGCACTGCCGCCCCCGACACGGCGCCCCGGCGCTGCTGCCGCCCGGTGCCGGCTGAGCCGAGAGGGCGGCGGCCTCGGTGGCTGCCGAGCGTGGCAAGGAGCGGGAGCGAGCGGGGCCGGGTCTGTCAGCGGAGGGGAGGGGCGAAGGGCGGTTCGGAGCGCCAAGGGACACGGCCGTGCACGAGCGGGGCCACAGCTATGGAAAGGGCCGGGCGCCGTGCGGGGCGGTGACCGCGGGGAATGACAGCGCGGGGGGCGGCCCGGCGGGGCCGGTTTTGCCGGGCAGCAGAGGCGCGGTCGCAGCGCGACCCGGGCGGGAGGCACCGGGCGGGCACGGTCGGAATAGAGCCGCCCGCGTGTCGCTCTCAAGGAGGCGGCTCGGAAAGGAAGGCGCAGTTCCGCGCTCTCGGGACGGCGTTAAGTGACGTTTTTATTAGAATAGTATAGTATTTATTTTATTTTATTATCTGCCAGGACCTTGCAGAGGGTGGTTTACACTTCCGCCACACTCAAGATGGCGGACGCAGTAGGCCCCCTGCGAGAGGTGTCCCTGCCGATGCCTGCCGCCGGTCGCGGAGCCGTCGGCCGCCTCCGGCGCGGCTGACCCCGCCAGCCGTGTCCTCGCACCGGGAAGCACGGCGGAAAATCGCGCGGAAAGCGCGGGGCCGGCGTCGGAGTCCGGGCCGGATTCAGGCAGGCGACTAGACAGAAGCCCTTGTGAGGGGCGGCGGGGGCCCTAAGTGTACCACACTAAAGATGGCGGCTCGACCGGAAGTGGCTTCTGCCAGCACCCAAGATGGCGGCGAAGGGCGGAAGTGTCGTCACTGCCACACTAAAGATGGCGGTCGTGTGCACTGTTTTCTGACCTTCTCAATATGGCGGCAGGGAAGGCCCCCCCCCCCCCCCCCCCCCCAAGCTGCGTCTATTCGGCTGCCTGAACGCGACGCCGACGCCGACGCCAGCCCAGCGCTTGCGCGCAATTTTCTGAGGCGTTTCCCGCTACGCGGACACCGACTGTGGGGTCAGCGGCGCCTGGGGCAGGCGGGAGCATTCAGGCAGTCGAATAGACGGAGCGGGGCGGGGGGGGGGGGGGGGTCCTTCCGGCCGCCATCTTGAGAAGGTCGAATAGCCACATCGGTGCGGTACCGGTGACTTCCGCCCTTCTTCGCCAGGAGCGCCAATGGCGGGGAGCCCGGGGAGCAGCGCTGCCGGGCCGGGGGCACCGGGGCGGGTGCTCCGGGCTCGGAGGTGAGCGGGGAACGGGGACAGCCCCGAGCGGACGGTGGGGGCCGCGGGGGATCGGTATTCCGGCCCAGGGATGAGTGTTCCGGCACAGGGGTGGCTGTCCCGGCACAGGGATGCGTTCCTGGACTGTCTAATAATATTATTTAACGATCGTGCAAGGAGATCTGTATAAAAAAATCCTCCGTGGTCATCCTTCTCCCACAGCCCCGCTGTGTTTTCAGGATCTTGGGGGAAGAGTTTGGGTCTGAACAAGGCTCTCGGGCACAGGGTGGGATTCTTGGGGTGCAGGGCCAGGATTTGGACTCGATGCTCCCTGTGGGTCCCTTGCAGCCCAGGAAATGCTGCGATCCTGTGCCTCTGAGGGTGAAATAAAGGGGAGCGGTGGGGTTTGTGCCCGCTGTATTCACGGCCCCGCCGGCTCAGGGCGGGTTAAAGGCGCAGCTGCCCCGAGACAGCGGGACCGGCCGGGGCTGCTCGCTCCCGGTGCTGCCGCCTCGTGGGGAGAGCCCGGCACTGCAGCCCGCGCAGGCGCTGGACCACGGGATGGGCGTGGAACAGCAGCGCAGGGGATGCTGAGGCAGCCCAGGGAATGCTGCGGTCCCAGGGAAGGCTGAGGCGTCCCCTGCCCGGGGCACTCGGCAGCAAAGCCCTGATGTTGAGCAGAAAAAGGAAAGTTCTGGGTTAGTGGGAGGAGGTTTCTGGAATGGAGCTGGGACAGGTGCTGATCCACGCATGGAATCACGGGCTGGTTTGGCTTGGAAGGGACCACCAGGATCATTTACACTCTGTTTGTTGTCTGATTGCACAGCGAAGAACATCCAGAACTGCCACCTCACCCTCACGGACAGCAGGAATGTCTTCCATAGCTCTTGTTTTGGAATGGGAATGGCTGTTGGGAGCTCTGGCAGGACCAGGTAAGAAGAGAAATGGGATCATTGTGGCTGCTGCTGGAGGTGGTTTTCTGCTTTCCGGCTGTTCTTCTCATTGATCCTTTCACAGCAGTGTTCTAGGGCACATTTGAGGGTAATTCCAGGAATTTGAAACCAGATAAAAACTGGTGGGGCAAAAATGTGAACACAATCCATTTCTGGTAGTTCCAAGCTTCTCCCACAACACCGTTCCAGGGGAAAGCTGATAAAAGGGTAAAGATGCAGAGGAACAAGTGCTGTAAAGCCCCCTGGCGCTCTGAGAGAGCAAACCTTCCAGTAGTCCCAGCAGATCTCTTGGAGAAAGTGTGGGATCGCAAGGTTTTCCAGGAAAGCAAAACAAGGGTGGAGATGAGGGAATAGGCTTCCAGTTCTTCCTTTAGCTGAAAGCCTGGGGGAATTGAGAGGGGCCACAAGAACTGTTTGTGTAGGCAAATGGGAGTTTGGGGTCTGAATCTGAGTTTCCCTCTGGGGCATTTTTGAGGGAAAAGCTGAGGTGCTGTTTAAGGGAGAGAATGGACATTTTTGGGGTGGAAAAAGTTGAATCAATATTGTAGAGGAAGTAAAACGCTGGGGGTAAAAGTGGATGCAATGTGGAGGGGACAGATTGAATATTTTGGAGGCAAAATGGGGAACTGAGTAGTGGAGAGATGGGGAACATTTTGGAGGCAACACTTGACAAACTCTCTGGGGTGGAGAACGACCACATTGAGGGAAAAATGAGGTGATGAGCAGTGGGCACGTAGGGAAGGTCGTGGGGGTAAATCTTGAGAAAAGCCCCGTGGTATTCAAGAAATCCTTGGTAGCAGGACTGAGGAATTCAGTGGTGGAAAAATAGGGGAATTTTGCGGGGGTAAAACTTTAAAAGATCTAAGAGTTGAGAGTGTGTGTTTTTAGGTAGAAAGGATGTCTTGTTGAAGTTGGGCGTCTGGATTGTGGCATTTATGGATCCAGAAAGTAGAAGATAAAGGAGACTCCCAAAGCCTCGGTAGCTGTGTTAAGAAATCCGTCCCAGGGAAGAAAGGTACCTAAACCTCCTAGAAGTAGGGACTAATTAGCATGGGAAGGGGAAAACCCACCCCCAGTGGGAGAGAGCACGCCGGGTAAGGGAAGAGAAGGATGCCCTTAAGAACAAGCAGGGAAGGTGAATTTCTCGGCTTGCTAAAATGTATCAAAAAGTTTGGAACCTGGGTCTGTGTGGAGGCCGGGATTTTCTCGGCCATATGCAGAGCCCAGCACTAGGAATAAAGGAATTCCAGGCTTTACAACGCCAAAAATGCAGTACCAGAGAGTTCTGTTATCCTGAGGACTTGGGGGATACTTGGCAAAAATTTCCGGGGGCCCAGGCTGGACCGAGCTTTTAACGCTCCCCGGATTCACGGGATCGGGGATTCCAGCGTGCCCTGCACGGGTTTTTTCAGGGAAGTCCCAAATCCTTCGTGTGAGCACGAAGCAGAATCCCCTGGGAGCTGTGAAGGCAACAGGATATTTCTTGGGAATTTTGAAGGGTTGGGTGAGTCCTCAGTGTTAGGTTGGAATGAACGCAAATTGTCCGGGAGTTGCTGGTTTGGGGATGGCCGGGTCTGGGTTTGGATTTGTGGGCACCGAGTGTTCCTTGTGTCAGCTTTAGGTCTTCTGGATTGGTAGGAATTGTCAGAGAAAAGAGAAGGCAATTGAAATGCGGAGCTCCATTCCCGGAGAAATGGTCAGGATGGGAGCGGGAAGGCTGTGGAGCTGCTGGGAGCTCGTGGAGAACGAAAGGATCTGAGGCCTGGAGGCAAAAGCTGTGGAACAAAGCCTGAAAAGGGTGTGGGGTGGGGCGGGAGGGGGAGGAGGGCACCGTGGTGGGGGGAAAGAGGGAAAGGATCCCTGCTCCGGGAATCCAGCAGGGACCAGGAGAGGATCATTTTCCATCCACTGCTCTCAGTGGAATCCTAATAAGGACGGTGGAAGGGAAGTGATTCGTTTGTTCTTAGGTTTGGAATGAAAGGTGCTCTTGCAGAGGGGACTATTGACCTGTTAAAATTCTGTTGGATACAGGAAAAGAGGGAGGAAGCAAGCAGCTGGGGAATGAAGGGGTGGATTTTTTGGTGGATACAGGGAAAGACACGGGAAGGGGCTCTCAAGTAGAATACACCTCACGGGCAGCACCAGGAGAAGCCTCAAGTGCCCTTTTTTTCCAAGCTCTGACATTCCAGAGGAGTAAGCAGTGGTCAGCCCATCACTTTCTGTATTCCTTGGATGCCCAGTGCTTTGTTGGGAAGAGATAATATTTGGAAATGAACAAATCCGGGGATGTAATTTCCTGATAGTAAAGCCCCAGAGAGCCTGGTTTTGATATCCTTCCAGCACCCAAACGCAGCAGAGGGAATCCTGGCGGAGCTGGAAAACGCTGTCGCTCCGTCGGTGGAATTCCTGGGAACTGGAAAGCAGCAGAAGCAGCAAGAACAGAGTTGGAAGCAGGCTCCAGCCGGGTAAGGCAGACACCAAATCCTTTGGAACTGGGCAGGGGTGGGAAGAATGAATTCTTACATTTGTAGCCCAGGGATTCCTGAGCAGGATCCCGGCAGGGAAGACTGCAGGGATCAGGCTGGGGCCTGATCGCAGCTGGGGGCAGCGAGCCTTGGAATTGGCTGAAGGGAAGAAAGAGGGATCCTTTGAGCACAAGGATCAGGTGTCAAATGCGGAGATGGCATCAGACAATTCCTCGGGAGGGTTTAGTTCCTGGGCCAAATCGATCTGCTGCCTTGTGAAGGAGCTCAGAGAGCTGGGAAGAGCCCAAGCAACGCAGGGAATGCACCGGCAGATAAAAGTGCCGGGGAACGGTGGGGAAAAGCATCCGAACAGGGGGCCTCGTTTTGTACAGGGACGGTACAAAAAATTGTCCGAAAGAATAGGAATGGAATGGGATTTTACGTATTCCTCGGAGGCCACAATCCAGTGGGAAGGCTGAGAGAAAGAAACAAGGCCTAAAAAGGCAGATGAGCCAAATCTGCCCAAAGCCTCCAATGGCCACATTCCCTGGCATTGCTGAGGACTTCAGCCAAGCTCCAAGCAAAAGGTGAGCCCCTGATTTTGGTGCCAAGGGAAACTCCAAGTTAAGAATGATCCAAATATGAAGCGCTTCTCACAAAACTCAGCTTTGCAAACCTTTCTTTGGGCTAAAAAAGAAAAGATGGGAATGCCCTTGGCAGAAAAGCAGCTGTGAGGCACAGCAGGCTTCAAATGCCTGTCAGCAGGAGCTCCAGGAGAAACGGCTGCTGGCTCCGGGCATCCTGGGCTTTCCAGGCAGGTTTTGTAGCAGATTGCAAGGCAGTTTTCCTGCCTCTGGGGGGTGGCACCTGCATCCCGCTGGAAAGGGAAAATGTGGAGAGAGGGGCAAGCGGGAAGACGGTTGCTGATGTGTGTCCTTGGATCGCAGTTCCTCCCGGTGAGTCTGTGCTGCTGGAAGTTTGAAGGAGATCAGTCCTGGAGTACGTGTGGGTTCACCTGTGGGGTTTGGGAGCGACGCTGGCCATGAAATTCCAGGGATGTTCCCTTTGCTGGAGTGAGAAGCAGTGGAAGCACTTTGCTGTCTGCTTCTTCATCGCCTGCGCCTCGGTCCCCTGGGGCTCCAGGTAATCCCCTCTCACCTTTGCTTTTCCAAGGGTCTCTAAATGAGGGCTTGAGCTTTGGTGTAGCTCCCTTTACAGGGAAGATCTGTTCCAGGAAAGGTCTCCTGGTCTGGACCGATGGCGTTGCAGGAAGAGCAGGAAACCCCGCAGCTCCTGTGGCTCCCTCATCCGATTTGCCTGCAGGCAGCAGCAAGGATCATTCCCAAGTGTCATGCCCTGGCTCCGTGACTCGGTGAGGTTGTGTTCCCCCAAAGGCCAGGGGCCGCTTTGTTTTGCGGCTCACGAAAGTCCAGCTCGGTGGTGCTGGGTTTGGTTTTTGTGTGTAATGAAGGCACTAAAAAATTCCCCTCCTTCACTGGCACAGCCCTGGAGTGGGAGCAGATTCCCCTTATCCCGCAGTTATCCCGCTCCTGCCCTGGATCCCTGCGGTGCCGTGTGTTCTCCAAGCTCACAGCACTGCTGGCTCTAAACAAGAAAAACAATCCCTGTTCCTTCTCTTCTCCGTCCTTGATGTTCCCAGGCCCTGCATCTCCCTGGCTATTCCCTGTGGGAGTCTTCATCTCCATCCCACCTTATCCCGATCAGGTAAGGGTCTGAGATGTGTTTAGCAGCAAATGCATTCCTGTGAAGAAAGCCAAGAGCAAAGAGCATCCAGATGCAGAGAAGTCTTTAGAAAAGCGTTCCAGACGTGCAAATGAGGGATGTGTCTTCCTGCATCTCCTGTTGTTTTTCTCTGTCACGTTTTGGAAGGGTTTCTCTCAGTGATTTCCTGCAGTCCAGGTGCGTCCCTTCTTTTGTCCAAATCCAGTGCCAGAGGATTGAACAACTGACGAGTGGGGCCTGGGATGAAAACGGTTCTCCTAAAATGAGGGAAACAATGCTAGAAGAGAAATGAGCATCCTTTTAATGCCTGGAATAAAAATGCTGGAAAAGGGCACTTTTTATTTGATATGGTGTCATTCTCCTTTTTTTTTCCATAGCTAAAACTCCACGGTGAGCAATCAGAGCAGAAATAGGAAATGCAGGAGTCTTGGATTCCACAGTGGGATTAACTTCCCTTTTCTGCTCTCTTTCAGGACAGGAAAAACCACTGAACTCGCCCCATCTTTGGGACCAAGAGCTTTGGTGCTGGAGTAGGCAAAGCCAGCTAGGGCCCCCCTTGTCCTGCCCATGGTGTGGGTCAGGGACAGGCTCCTCTTCTCCTCTGTGCTGGGATGAACTGCCTAGGGAATGCTATTACTGACAGCCCGGTCCTAGCCCCGGCTACTGGAAATGGGCGGAGGTGAAGAGGCAAGTGCCAGAGTTGCTTGGGGATGATGGAATTGTGGTGTTTGGCTGTGCCCAGAGGGGCAGGTTGGGCATTTCTGTGTGTCTGAGGACCGGTTTGGGTGCTGGGGAGCCCGGGGAGCCGAGCTCTCAGTGCATTCCCAGCTCACCCGGGGGTGGGAGCTGGTGCAGGGCTCTGGTCGGGCTCGGGGCAGGCCCTGGCCCCGGCACAGACACGCTGGGGTGGTTTGGGGCCGCTTGGGGAGCCGTGGGAGGAGAATGAGGGATGGTGCTGGGCAGAGCGATCGGCCTGTGCTCGTGTCAGCGCAGCCGTGCAGGGCACTGGGATCTGGGTAAAACACCGGCTCTCCTGGTGTTCAGGGAAGCAAGGTCTGTATTTATCCATACATATTTATCCCTACATATTTATCCCTATATTTATCCATGGATTATCCATATATGTTTATCCATATACATTTATCCATATTTTTATCCACGTATTTACCCATGAATTTATCCCTATATTTACCCATGTATTTACCCAGGTATTTTATGAACACTCAAGTGCCATATCCATGTATTTTATGAGCACTTCCAGGGTTGGTGACTCCACCACTGCCCTGGGCAGCTGTTCCAGCGCTGGACAACCCTTCCCATGCTGGGCCAGGAGATGGATTCTGGAAATGCAGACTCCGAGGAGCAGGGGATTAAGGCAGCATTGGATTCCTTTATTCTCCCAGAAGGATAAAGGAGATTTATCCCCAGACGAACCAGAGGTGTTCACACTGAGGTCATTAGTGGGATTTCTTCCTTACTCCCACAAATACCCACTGGGGTGACAGAGTTCCCTACAAGGGCGGTGTTGGAAGGAGCTGCTGGAATGTTTTGCTGTTTATTGGGATCCACAGGATGTTTGGTGTCTCTCAGAGCTGTTCCAGGCTTTCCACAGACCCAAACGCTCCTCACACTTCTCCTCAGAGTAGAGAGGTTTCCCAGAGTGCTGGTTTTTAATTTCAGATGCTGGGATAACGACACGGCTTCAGGAGGCAGGAGACTCATTGTGCTGTGCCTCAGTCCAGGCAGGGACAACCCCCAGCTAATAAAAACCTCTTTAAAGCACAAAAAGTCCCATTAAACTGATATTATAAAGGCTGCAAATTGAAGCAGGCCTCAATCAGAAAGCAGCAGAATTTAATTCCCCCCCCTTGCCCATTTGCATGATGATCTCCTTCCTAATTGCCCATCTACGCTTTTCCCACAGAAGTGCTGTCCCGAGGTTGGAGATGGTTCCAGCTTTATGGAGCTTTGATCTTTATCTGCTTTTACTTTTTACAGGGCACAGAACCCGAGAGTGGCAGCTGCTTTCCTCTTGTTCCTCCTGTGGCAGTGAACTGCTCTTCCCAAGGACGGCTGCAGGAATTCTCAGGCAGCATAACGTATGGAATGCCAGGCACGCTACAGAATTCCAGTGGGAGCAGCAGGAACTTCTGTTCTTTACTGGCAGGGCTGTGCCATGAAGGGGAGCTCGGAGATATTGGTCAGCTCAGGGAATGAGCCTGGCTCATGGTAAGGAAATTCACTGTGCAGTTACTTCGGGCCCTTCTCCTCCTTCTCCTCCTTCTCCTCCTTCTCCTCCTTCTCCTCCTCCTTCTCCTTCTCCTCCTCCTTCTCCTTCTCCTTCTCCTTCTCCTTCTCCTTCTCCTTCTCCTTCTCCTTCTCCTTCTCCTTCTCCTTCTCCTCCTCCTTCTCCTTCTCCTTCTCCTTCTCCTTCTCCCTCTCTTCCCAACACCAGTTCCAGACCTCAGTATAATCCATGTTCCCACAGCCTGACCTTGCAGTTTTCCCAGTTTAGCAGCCCCAGCCACACTTGCAGCCTCTCTGTCTGGACTTTGTCTTGCTGAAATCTCTTTTTGTTGATCCTTTGCTGCCTCACCTTTTATCCAGCAATAACGTGCAGTGGGTGGAAGCTTCTCAGAATTCCCTCCCTGTTCCACTGGAAACATTCCCAAGTGGAAGCAGCTGCACTGCCCATCAGCACTTGCCTGCTTTTAGGGGTGGTTGAGGCATGAAGGATGCAACAAATGGAGTTGGCTCCAAGGGGATGAAATGCTCCCCCTGAGGCTGCTCAGAGAGCTGGAGCTGAGGAATCCGGGTGGGAATCACTCCAAGAAAAAGGAAGGAAAAGAGAGCAGAGGAACAGGGATGCAATTCCAACCTCTCCAAGGACTGGGATGGGCACATTCACCATCACCATTTAATCTAGACACGATTTCTTCTTTGCTTCTGGCTGCCAGGAGCAGGATGAGCAGTTTAATGAGTTTAAATAGTGAATAGTTTAATTAGCTGGAAGAGACTGGATCAATAGCTGCTTAAACAAACAACTGGATCCCTGTTTCCAAGCTTGGATGTAGTTTTGGAAGGTTCCTGGCAGTTTGGCAGGGATTAGTGATGCTGAGAATGTGCTTTTTTGTGGGTTTGGGGCTTTTACTCCTGTTCACGTGGCTGCTCTTTTTCTTGTTGAGTGGAAAACAGGAGGGAAAGAGCAACGACGGAAGGAATTCCACTCTTGCTGCTTCAAGGGATGGATCAGGAAGGGAACAGGCTGCAGGGAATTTGGAGTGCAAACTGAGATCTCTCCGATATTTTCGGCTCAGTCAGTCCATCAGTGCTTGGTAGCTGTTTAGGCCACGTGCAAGGTGAATGATGGTGCACATGGCAGAGCTGCTGGTGGCTCCTTCCCCTGCCCGGCTGTCAGTCACCCTGCAGGGTGCTGGAGCAGCGTGCCAGAGGCCGTGGATCCTATGGATCCCATGGATCCCAGGGGCGTGATCAGGAGCCTGGGCCTGCTGGCCACTCCTTGCTCTCTCTTACCCTGATTTTTCAGCTCTGCAGCGAATCCAGCTTGAGTTTTTCAACCCCCTAGAAACCCAGGGACCTTTCATGTCTGTTCTCAGATCTGGGATTTAAATCCAGCCCTTATCAAAGCACCCCGTGACCAGGCAGGCCCTGAATCCCAGCAGGGATCTGATAAAGAGGGACCTGACATCCTAAAGAAACCCTTTGAAATCCTGCTGGGATTGATTTGTATCCATAATGGAGCCCCGAGCTCTCTGCCAGGGAGAGATGAAGCTGCTCCTTTGCTTTATTATCCTCAGGCCCATCCCAGCTTTGAGGGAAATTCAGTCCCTCTTCAAGCCCCAAAATCATGGAAAAGCTCCTTTGTATCCTCTCCACAGCCCCTACGTGGATTAATCAACTTTTTATTTGATATGGTGTCATTCTCCTTTTTTTTCCATGGCTAAAACTCCACGGTGAGCAATCAGAGCAGAAATAGGAAATGCAGGAGTCTTGGATTCCACAGTGGGATTAACTTCCCTTTTCTGCTCTCTTTCAGGACAGGAAAAACCACTGAACTCGCCCCATCTTTGGGACCAAGAGCTTTGGTGCTGGAGTAGGCAAAGCCAGCTAGGGCCCCCCTTGTCCTGCCCATGGTGTGGGTCAGGGACAGGCTCCTCTTCTCCTCTGTGCTGGGATGAACTGCCTAGGGAATGCTATTACTGACAGCCCGGTCCTAGCCCCGGCTACTGGAAATGGGCGGAGGTGAAGAGGCAAGTGCCAGAGTTGCTTGGGGATGATGGAATTGTGGTGTTTGGCTGTGCCCAGAGGGGCAGGTTGGGCATTTCTGTGTGTCTGAGGACCGGTTTGGGTGCTGGGGAGCCCGGGGAGCCGAGCTCTCAGTGCATTCCCAGCTCACCCGGGGGTGGGAGCTGGTGCAGGGCTCTGGTCGGGCTCGGGGCAGGCCCTGGCCCCGGCACAGACACGCTGGGGTGCTTTGGGGCCGCTTGGGGAGCCGTGGGAGGAGAATGAGGGATGGTGCTGGGCAGAGCGATCGGCCTGTGCTCGTGTCAGCGCAGCCATGCAGGGCACTGGGATCTGGGTAAAACACCGGCTCTCCTGGTGTTCAGGGAAGCAAGGTCTGTATTTATCCATACATATTTATCCCTACATATTTATCCCTATATTTATCCATGGATTATCCATATATGTTTATCCATATACATTTATCCATATTTTTATCCACGTATTTACCCATGAATTTATCCCTATATTTACCCATGTATTTACCCAGGTATTTTATGAACACTCAAGTGCCATATCCATGTATTTTATGAGCACTTCCAGGGTTGGTGACTCCACCACTGCCCTGGGCAGCTGTTCCAGCGCTGGACAACCCTTCCCATGCTGGGCCAGGAGATGGATTCTGGAAATGCAGACTCCGAGGAGCAGGGGATTAAGGCAGCATTGGATTCCTTTATTCTCCCAGAAGGATAAAGGAGATTTATCCCCAGACGAACCAGAGGTGTTCACACTGAGGTCATTAGTGGGATTTCTTCCTTACTCCCACAAATACCCACTGGGGTGACAGAGTTCCCTACAAGGGCGGTGTTGGAAGGAGCTGCTGGAATGTTTTGCTGTTTATTGGGATCCACAGGATGTTTGGTGTCTCTCAGAGCTGTTCCAGGCTTTCCACAGACCCAAACGCTCCTCACACTTCTCCTCAGAGTAGAGAGGTTTCCCAGAGTGCTGGTTTTTAATTTCAGATGCTGGGATAACGACACGGCTTCAGGAGGCAGGAGACTCATTGTGCTGTGCCTCAGTCCAGGCAGGGACAACCCCCAGCTAATAAAAACCTCTTTAAAGCACAAAAAGTCCCATTAAACTGATATTATAAAGGCTGCAAATTGAAGCAGGCCTCAATCAGAAAGCAGCAGAATTTAATTCCCCCCCCTTGCCCATTTGCATGATGATCTCCTTCCTAATTGCCCATCTACGCTTTTCCCACAGAAGTGCTGTCCCGAGGTTGGAGATGGTTCCAGCTTTATGGAGCTTTGATCTTTATCTGGTTTTACTTTTTACAGGGCACAGAACCCGAGAGTGGCAGCTGCTTTCCTCTTGTTCCTCCTGTGGCAGTGAACTGCTCTTCCCAAGGACGGCTGCAGGAATTCTCAGGCAGCATAACGTATGGAATGCCAGGCACGCTACAGAATTCCAGTGGGAGCAGCAGGAACTTCTGTTCTTTACTGGCAGGGCTGTGCCATGAAGGGGAGCTCGGAGATATTGGTCAGCTCAGGGAATGAGCCTGGCTCATGGTAAGGAAATTCACTGTGCAGTTACTTCGGGCCCTTCTCCTCCTTCTCCTCCTTCTCCTCCTTCTCCTCCTCCTTCTCCTCCTCCTCCTCCTCCTCCTCCTCCTCCTCCTTCTCCTCCTCCTTCTCCTTCTCCTTCTCCTTCTCCTTCTCCTTCTCCTTCTCCTTCTCCTTCTCCTTCTCCTTCTCCTTCTCCTTCTCCTTCTCCTTCTCCTTCTCCTTCTCCTTCTCCTTCTCCTTCTCCTTCTCCTTCTCCTTCTCCTTCTCCTTCTCCTTCTCCTTCTCCCTCTCTTCCCAACACCAGTTCCAGACCTCAGTATAATCCATGTTCCCACAGCCTGACCTTGCAGTTTTCCCAGTTTAGCAGCCCCAGCCACACTTGCAGCCTCTCTGTCTGGACTTTGTCTTGCTGAAATCTCTTTTTGTTGATCCTTTGCTGCCTCACCTTTTATCCAGCAATAACGTGCAGTGGGTGGAAGCTTCTCAGAATTCCCTCCCTGTTCCACTGGAAACATTCCCAAGTGGAAGCAGCTGCACTGCCCATCAGCACTTGCCTGCTTTTAGGGGTGGTTGAGGCATGAAGGATGCAACAAATGGAGTTGGCTCCAAGGGGATGAAATGCTCCCCCTGAGGCTGCTCAGAGAGCTGGAGCTGAGGAATCCGGGTGGGAATCACTCCAAGAAAAAGGAAGGAAAAGAGAGCAGAGGAACAGGGATGCAATTCCAACCTCTCCAAGGACTGGGATGGGCACATTCACCATCACCATTTAATCTAGACACGATTTCTTCTTTGCTTCTGGCTGCCAGGAGCAGGATGAGCAGTTTAATGAGTTTAAATAGTGAATAGTTTAATTAGCTGGAAGAGACTGGATCAATAGCTGCTTAAACAAACAACTGGATCCCTGTTTCCAAGCTTGGATGTAGTTTTGGAAGGTTCCTGGCAGTTTGGCAGGGATTAGTGATGCTGAGAATGTGCTTTTTTGTGGGTTTGGGGCTTTTACTCCTGTTCACGTGGCTGCTCTTTTTCTTGTTGAGTGGAAAACAGGAGGGAAAGAGCAACGACGGAAGGAATTCCACTCTTGCTGCTTCAAGGGATGGATCAGGAAGGGAACAGGCTGCAGGGAATTTGGAGTGCAAACTGAGATCTCTCCGATATTTTCGGCTCAGTCAGTCCATCAGTGCTTGGTAGCTGTTTAGGCCACGTGCAAGGTGAATGATGGTGCACATGGCAGAGCTGCTGGTGGCTCCTTCCCCTGCCCGGCTGTCAGTCACCCTGCAGGGTGCTGGAGCAGCGTGCCAGAGGCCGTGGATCCTATGGATCCCATGGATCCCAGGGGCGTGATCAGGAGCCTGGGCCTGCTGGCCACTCCTTGCTCTCTCTTACCCTGATTTTTCAGCTCTGCAGCGAATCCAGCTTGAGTTTTTCAACCCCCTAGAAACCCAGGGACCTTTCATGTCTGTTCTCAGATCTGGGATTTAAATCCAGCCCTTATCAAAGCACCCCGTGACCAGGCAGGCCCTGAATCCCAGCAGGGATCTGATAAAGAGGGACCTGACATCCTAAAGAAACCCTTTGAAATCCTGCTGGGATTGATTTGTATCCATAATGGAGCCCCGAGCTCTCTGCCAGGGAGAGATGAAGCTGCTCCTTTGCTTTATTATCCTCAGGCCCATCCCAGCTTTGAGGGAAATTCAGTCCCTCTTCAAGCCCCAAAATCATGGAAAAGCTCCTTTGTATCCTCTCCACAGCCCCTACGTGGATTAATCAACTTTTTATTTGATATGGTGTCATTCTCCTTTTTTTTCCATGGCTAAAACTCCACGGTGAGCAATCAGAGCAGAAATAGGAAATGCAGGAGTCTTGGATTCCACAGTGGGATTAACTTCCCTTTTCTGCTCTCTTTCAGGGCAGGAAAAACCACTGAACTCGCCCCATCTTTGGGACCAAGAGCTTTGGTGCTGGAGTAGGCAAAGCCAGCTAGGGCCCCCCTTGTCCTGCCCATGGTGTGGGTCAGGGACAGGCTCCTCTTCTCCTCTGTGCTGGGATGAACTGCCTAGGGAATGCTATTACTGACAGCCCGGTCCTAGCCCCGGCTACTGGAAATGGGCGGAGGTGAAGAGGCAAGTGCCAGAGTTGCTTGGGGATGATGGAATTGTGGTGTTTGGCTGTGCCCAGAGGGGCAGGTTGGGCATTTCTGTGTGTCTGAGGACCGGTTTGGGTGCTGGGGAGCCCGGGGAGCCGAGCTCTCAGTGCATTCCCAGCTCACCCGGGGGTGGGAGCTGGTGCAGGGCTCTGGTCGGGCTCGGGGCAGGCCCTGGCCCCGGCACAGACACGCTGGGGTGCTTTGGGGCCGCTTGGGGAGCCGTGGGAGGAGAATGAGGGATGGTGCTGGGCAGAGCGATCGGCCTGTGCTCGTGTCAGCGCAGCCGTGCAGGGCACTGGGATCTGGGTAAAACACCGGCTCTCCTGGTGTTCAGGGAAGCAAGGTCTGTATTTATCCATACATATTTATCCCTACATATTTATCCCTATATTTATCCATGGATTATCCATATATGTTTATCCATATACATTTATCCATATTTTTATCCACGTATTTACCCATGAATTTATCCCTATATTTACCCATGTATTTACCCAGGTATTTTATGAACACTCAAGTGCCATATCCATGTATTTTATGAGCACTTCCAGGGTTGGTGACTCCACCACTGCCCTGGGCAGCTGTTCCAGCGCTGGACAACCCTTCCCATGCTGGGCCAGGAGATGGATTCTGGAAATGCAGACTCCGAGGAGCAGGGGATTAAGGCAGCATTGGATTCCTTTATTCTCCCAGAAGGATAAAGGAGATTTATCCCCAGACGAACCAGAGGTGTTCACACTGAGGTCATTAGTGGGATTTCTTCCTTACTCCCACAAATACCCACTGGGGTGACAGAGTTCCCTACAAGGGCGGTGTTGGAAGGAGCTGCTGGAATGTTTTGCTGTTTATTGGGATCCACAGGATGTTTGGTGTCTCTCAGAGCTGTTCCAGGCTTTCCACAGACCCAAACGCTCCTCACACTTCTCCTCAGAGTAGAGAGGTTTCCCAGAGTGCTGGTTTTTAATTTCAGATGCTGGGATAACGACACGGCTTCAGGAGGCAGGAGACTCATTGTGCTGTGCCTCAGTCCAGGCAGGGACAACCCCCAGCTAATAAAAACCTCTTTAAAGCACAAAAAGTCCCATTAAACTGATATTATAAAGGCTGCAAATTGAAGCAGGCCTCAATCAGAAAGCAGCAGAATTTAATTCCCCCCCCTTGCCCATTTGCATGATGATCTCCTTCCTAATTGCCCATCTACGCTTTTCCCACAGAAGTGCTGTCCCGAGGTTGGAGATGGTTCCAGCTTTATGGAGCTTTGATCTTTATCTGGTTTTACTTTTTACAGGGCACAGAACCCGAGAGTGGCAGCTGCTTTCCTCTTGTTCCTCCTGTGGCAGTGAACTGCTCTTCCCAAGGACGGCTGCAGGAATTCTCAGGCAGCATAACGTATGGAATGCCAGGCACGCTACAGAATTCCAGTGGGAGCAGCAGGAACTTCTGTTCTTTACTGGCAGGGCTGTGCCATGAAGGGGAGCTCGGAGATATTGGTCAGCTCAGGGAATGAGCCTGGCTCATGGTAAGGAAATTCACTGTGCAGTTACTTCGGGCCCTTCTCCTCCTTCTCCTCCTTCTCCTCCTTCTCCTCCTTCTCCTCCTCCTTCTCCTCCTCCTCCTCCTCCTCCTCCTCCTCCTCCTCCTCCTCCTTCTCCTTCTCCTTCTCCTTCTCCTTCTCCTTCTCCTTCTCCTTCTCCTTCTCCTTCTCCTTCTCCTTCTCCTTCTCCTTCTCCTTCTCCTTCTCCTTCTCCTTCTCCTTCTCCTTCTCCTTCTCCTTCTCCTTCTCCCTCTCTTCCCAACACCAGTTCCAGACCTCAGTATAATCCATGTTCCCACAGCCTGACCTTGCAGTTTTCCCAGTTTAGCAGCCCCAGCCACACTTGCAGCCTCTCTGTCTGGACTTTGTCTTGCTGAAATCTCCCTTTGTTGATCCTTTGCTGCCTCACCTTTTATCCAGCAATAACGTGCAGTGGGTGGAAGCTTCTCAGAATTCCCTCCCTGTTCCACTGGAAACATTCCCAAGTGGAAGCAGCTGCACTGCCCATCAGCACTTGCCTGCTTTTAGGGGTGGTTGAGGCATGAAGGATGCAACAAATGGAGTTGGCTCCAAGGGGATGAAATGCTCCCCCTGAGGCTGCTCAGAGAGCTGGAGCTGAGGAATCCGGGTGGGAATCACTCCAAGAAAAAGGAAGGAAAAGAGAGCAGAGGAACAGGGATGCAATTCCAACCTCTCCAAGGACTGGGATGGGCACATTCACCATCACCATTTAATCTAGACACGATTTCTTCTTTGCCTCTGGCTGCCAGGAGCAGGATGAGCAGTTTAATGAGTTTAAATAGTGAATAGTTTAATTAGCTGGAAGAGACTGGATCAATAGCTGCTTAAACAAACAACTGGATCCCTGTTTCCAAGCTTGGATGTAGTTTTGGAAGGTTCCTGGCAGTTTGGCAGGGATTAGTGATGCTGAGAATGTGCTTTTTTGTGGGTTTGGGGCTTTTACTCCTGTTCACGTGGCTGCTCTTTTTCTTGTTGAGTGGAAAACAGGAGGGAAAGAGCAACGACGGAAGGAATTCCACTCTTGCTGCTTCAAGGGATGGATCAGGAAGGGAACAGGCTGCAGGGAATTTGGAGTGCAAACTGAGATCTCTCCGATATTTTCGGCTCAGTCAGTCCATCAGTGCTTGGTAGCTGTTTAGGCCACGTGCAAGGTGAATGATGGTGCACATGGCAGAGCTGCTGGTGGCTCCTTCCCCTGCCCGGCTGTCAGTCACCCTGCAGGGTGCTGGAGCAGCGTGCCAGAGGCCGTGGATCCTATGGATCCCATGGATCCCAGGGGCGTGATCAGGAGCCTGGGCCTGCTGGCCACTCCTTGCTCTCTCTTACCCTGATTTTTCAGCTCTGCAGCGAATCCAGCTTGAGTTTTTCAACCCCCTAGAAACCCAGGGACCTTTCATGTCTGTTCTCAGATCTGGGATTTAAATCCAGCCCTTATCAAAGCACCCCGTGACCAGGCAGGCCCTGAATCCCAGCAGGGATCTGATAAAGAGGGACCTGACATCCTAAAGAAACCCTTTGAAATCCTGCTGGGATTGATTTGTATCCATAATGGAGCCCCGAGCTCTCTGCCAGGGAGAGATGAAGCTGCTCCTTTGCTTTATTATCCTCAGGCCCATCCCAGCTTTGAGGGAAATTCAGTCCCTCTTCAAGCCCCAAAATCATGGAAAAGCTCCTTTGTATCCTCTCCACAGCCCCTACGTGGATTAATCAACTTTTTATTTGATATGGTGTCATTCTCCTTTTTTTTCCATGGCTAAAACTCCACGGTGAGCAATCAGAGCAGAAATAGGAAATGCAGGAGTCTTGGATTCCACAGTGGGATTAACTTCCCTTTTCTGCTCTCTTTCAGGACAGGAAAAACCACTGAACTCGCCCCATCTTTGGGACCAAGAGCTTTGGTGCTGGAGTAGGCAAAGCCAGCTAGGGCCCCCCTTGTCCTGCCCATGGTGTGGGTCAGGGACAGGCTCCTCTTCTCCTCTGTGCTGGGATGAACTGCCTAGGGAATGCTATTACTGACAGCCCGGTCCTAGCCCCGGCTACTGGAAATGGGCGGAGGTGAAGAGGCAAGTGCCAGAGTTGCTTGGGGATGATGGAATTGTGGTGTTTGGCTGTGCCCAGAGGGGCAGGTTGGGCATTTCTGTGTGTCTGAGGACCGGTTTGGGTGCTGGGGAGCCCGGGGAGCCGAGCTCTCAGTGCATTCCCAGCTCACCCGGGGGTGGGAGCTGGTGCAGGGCTGGGTGACAGCCTCTGGTCGGGCTCGGGGCAGGCCCTGGCCCCGGCACAGACACGCTGGGGTGCTTTGGGGCCGCTTGGGGAGCCGTGGGAGGAGAATGAGGGATGGTGCTGGGCAGAGCGATCGGCCTGTGCTCGTGTCAGCGCAGCCGTGCAGGGCACTGGGATCTGGGTAAAACACCGGCTCTCCTGGTGTTCAGGGATGCAAGGTCTGAGGGACCGGATTTACTTGGGGTTTTCCAGGACAGCAGGAAGAAGAGGAAATGTGGTGCCAGAGGTGCGTCCCATCAGGTTGCAGTTCCCTCTTTCCCATTTCCATTTCCTCCTCAGTGCGGGTGTCCCCTGCAGCCCATGAGCACGTGGCCGGTGACAACTCCCTGTCTGTGGAGGGATTCCTTATGGAACAAGGGCAGATGACACTTGTGTGAGGCTTACGACTGTTAGAATTAGACCAGGATGGGTTTAAGGAAAACTAGAATCGTGTGTTAATCTTACTGGTCAATGAACAAATGGAATCCACACTTCTGTAAGAAAAAATAGAGTGTATGGAGCATATAGAAGAAGCTGTTTTTGCCTGCTGCTGCTGCTTGGCTGTATCATGTAACCCCATTCGAACTCTGCCTTCAAGACAGCTGTGAGACCGTGAAATAAAGAACTTAGCAGAACAGCAGCCTCCTCTGCTCTTTCACCCTGGTCCGAGAAGGAGGGGTACCCTGTCAAAGGCTCAACACTTGCCTTTCTGACTTTGTTTCTAAATTTCTACCTTTCTAATTTTGTTTGTTTCTAATTTTTTTGTTTGTTTGTTTCTAACTTTGTTTGTTTTCAACTTTCTCCCTTTAGAAATTTGTTTGTTTCTTGTATTTTACCTCTTTGTTTGTTTCTAAATTTCTGCCGTTGTAACTTTGTTTCTAACTTTCTACTTTTAAAATTTCATTTGTTTTTAACTTTTTATCATTCCTCCCAGCGAGGGCTGTGTGCAGAATACTAAAACCTGTTAAGTTCTTCACTTTTACGTCTATAGGCAAATGCTACTGATTTAGATGTAAATTCATTTTGAAATAAGCCAGCCCTCTCTGTCTACTCTGTCGCATACAGCAATATAAGAAGCTGGGAATAGAGATCCGCAGGTGTTGAGAATAAGGAGCCGGCGTTTTTCTGTAGGAAGGAAAGCAGCAAGCGCCTGGCCGCAGGAGCCGAGACGCTCGGGCTGCAGGAGCTGCAGAGCGCCCGGAGCCGGCTTTTCCCTGTGCTCTGTGCCTGCCCCCGGGCTGAGCTGGGCGGCGCTGCTGCCGCCTGGTGGCGAGAGCGCGGCACTGCCGCCCCCGACACGGCGCCCCGGCGCTGCTGCCGCCCGGTGCCGGCTGAGCCGAGAGGGCGGCGGCCTCGGTGGCTGCCGAGCGTGGCAAGGAGCGGGAGCGAGCGGGGCCGGGTCTGTCAGCGGAGGGGAGGGGCGAAGGGCGGTTCGGAGCGCCAAGGGACACGGCCGTGCACGAGTGGGGCCACAGCTATGGAAAGGGCCGGGCGCCGTGCGGGGCGGTGACCGCGGGGAATGACAGCGCGGGGGGCGGCCCGGCGGGGCCGGTTTTGCCGGGCAGCAGAGGCGCGGTCGCAGCGCGACCCGGGCGGGAGGCACCGGGCGGGCACGGTCGGAATAGAGCCGCCCGCGTGTCGCTCTCAAGGAGGCGGCTCGGAAAGGAAGGCGCAGTTCCGCGCTCTCGGGACGGCGTTAAGTGACGTTTTTATTAGAATATTATAGTATTTATTTTATTTTATTATTTTATTATCTGCCAGGACCTTGCAGAGGGTGGTTTACACTTCCGCCACACTCAAGATGGCGGACGCAGTAGGCCCCCTGCGAGAGGTGTCCCTGCCGATGCCTGCCGCCGGTCGCGGAGCCGTCGGCCGCCTCCGGCGCGGCTGACCCCGCCAGCCGTGTCCTCGCACCGGGAAGCACGGCGGAAAATCGCGCGGAAAGCGCGGGGCCGGCGTCGGAGTCCGGGCCGGATTCAGGCAGGCGACTAGACAGAAGCCCTTGTGAGGGGCGGCGGGGGCCCTAAGTGTACCACACTAAAGATGGCGGCTCGACCGGAAGTGGCTTCTGCCAGCACCCAAGATGGCGGCGAAGGGCGGAAGTGTCGTCACTGCCACACTAAAGATGGCGGTCGTGTGCACTGTTTTCTGACCTTCTCAATATGGCGGAAGGGAAGGCCCCCCCCAAGCTGCGTCTATTCGGCTGCCTGAACGCGACGCCGACGCCGACGCCGACGCCAGCCCAGCGCTTGCGCGCAATTTTCTGAGGCGTTTCCCGCTACGCGGACACCGACTGTGGGGTCAGCGGCGCCTGGGGCAGGCGGGAGCATTCAGGCAGTCGAATAGACGGAGCGGGGGGGGGGGGGGGGGGGGTGGTCTTTCCGGCCGCCATCTTGAGAAGGTCGAATAGCCACATCGGTGCGGTACCGGTGACTTCCGCCCTTCTTCGCCAGGAGCGCCAATGGCGGGGAGCCCGGGGAGCAGCGCTGCCGGGCCGGGGGCACCGGGGCGGGTGCTCCGGGCTCGGAGGTGAGCGGGGAACGGGGACAGCCCCGAGCGGACGGTGGGGGCCGCGGGGGATCGGTATTCCGGCCCAGGGATGAGTGTTCCGGCACAGGGGTGGCTGTCCCGGCACAGGGATGCGTTCCTGGACTGTCTAATAATATTATTTAACGATCGTGCAAGGAGATCTGTATAAAAAAATCCTCCGTGGTCATCCTTCTCCCACAGCCCCGCTGTGTTTTCAGGATCTTGGGGGAAGAGTTTGGGTCTGAACAAGGCTCTCGGGCACAGGGTGGGATTCTTGGGGTGCAGGGCCAGGATTTGGACTCGATGCTCCCTGTGGGTCCCTTGCAGCCCAGGAAATGCTGCGATCCTGTGCCTCTGAGGGTGAAATAAAGGGGAGCGGTGGGGTTTGTGCCCGCTGTATTCACGGCCCCGCCGGCTCAGGGCGGGTTAAAGGCGCAGCTGCCCCGAGACAGCGGGACCGGCCGGGGCTGCTCGCTCCCGGTGCTGCCGCCTCGTGGGGAGAGCCCGGCACTGCAGCCCGCGCAGGCGCTGGACCACGGGATGGGCGTGGAACAGCAGCGCAGGGGATGCTGAGGCAGCCCAGGGAATGCTGCGGTCCCAGGGAAGGCTGAGGCGTCCCCTGCCCGGGGCACTCGGCAGCAAAGCCCTGATGTTGAGCAGAAAAAGGAAAGTTCTGGGTTAGTGGGAGGAGGTTTCTGGAATGGAGCTGGGACAGGTGCTGATCCACGCATGGAATCACGGGCTGGTTTGGCTTGGAAGGGACCACCAGGATCATTTACACTCTGTTTGTTGTCTGATTGCACAGCGAAGAACATCCAGAACTGCCACCTCACCCTCACGGACAGCAGGAATGTCTTCCATAGCTCTTGTTTTGGAATGGGAATGGCTGTTGGGAGCTCTGGCAGGACCAGGTAAGAAGAGAAATGGGATCATTGTGGCTGCTGCTGGAGGTGGTTTTCTGCTTTCCGGCTGTTCTTCTCATTGATCCTTTCACAGCAGTGTTCTAGGGCACATTTGAGGGTAATTCCAGGAATTTGAAACCAGATAAAAACTGGTGGGGCAAAAATGTGAACACAATCCATTTCTGGTAGTTCCAAGCTTCTCCCACAACACCGTTCCAGGGGAAAGCTGATAAAAGGGTAAAGATGCAGAGGAACAAGTGCTGTAAAGCCCCCTGGCGCTCTGAGAGAGCAAACCTTCCAGTAGTCCCAGCAGATCTCTTGGAGAAAGTGTGGGATCGCAAGGTTTTCCAGGAAAGCAAAACAAGGGTGGAGATGAGGGAATAGGCTTCCAGTTCTTCCTTTAGCTGAAAGCCTGGGGGAATTGAGAGGGGCCACAAGAACTGTTTGTGTAGGCAAATGGGAGTTTGGGGTCTGAATCTGAGTTTCCCTCTGGGGCATTTTTGAGGGAAAAGCTGAGGTGCTGTTTAAGGGAGAGAATGGACATTTTTGGGGTGGAAAAAGTTGAATCAATATTGTAGAGGAAGTAAAACGCTGGGGGTAAAAGTGGATGCAATGTGGAGGGGACAGATTGAATATTTTGGAGGCAAAATGGGGAACTGAGTAGTGGAGAGATGGGGAACATTTTGGAGGCAACACTTGACAAACTCTCTGGGGTGGAGAACGACCACATTGAGGGAAAAATGAGGTGATGAGCAGTGGGCACGTAGGGAAGGTCGTGGGGGTAAATCTTGAGAAAAGCCCCGTGGTATTCAAGAAATCCTTGGTAGCAGGACTGAGGAATTCAGTGGTGGAAAAATAGGGGAATTTTGCGGGGGTAAAACTTTAAAAGATCTAAGAGTTGAGAGTGTGTGTTTTTAGGTAGAAAGGATGTCTTGTTGAAGTTGGGCGTCTGGATTGTGGCATTTATGGATCCAGAAAGTAGAAGATAAAGGAGACTCCCAAAGCCTCGGTAGCTGTGTTAAGAAATCCGTCCCAGGGAAGAAAGGTACCTAAACCTCCTAGAAGTAGGGACTAATTAGCATGGGAAGGGGAAAACCCACCCCCAGTGGGAGAGAGCACGCCGGGTAAGGGAAGAGAAGGATGCCCTTAAGAAGAAGTAGGGAAGGTGAATTTCTCGGCTTGCTGAAATGTATCAAAAAGTTTGGAATCTGGGTCTGTGTGGAGGCCGGGATTTTCTCAGCCATATGCAGAGCCCAGCACTAGGAATAAAGGAATTCCAGGCTTTACAACGCCAAAAATGCAGTACCAGAGAGTTCTGTTATCCCGAGGACTTGGGGGATACTTGGCAAAAATTTCCGGGGGCCCAGGCTGGACCGAGCTTTTAACGCTCCCCGGATTCACGGGATCGGGGATTCCAGCGTGCCCTGCACGGGTTTTTTCAGGGAAGTCCCAAATCCTTCGTGTGAGCACGAAGCAGAATCCCCTGGGAGCTGTGAAGGCAACAGGATATTTCTTGGGAATTTTGAAGGGTTGGGTGAGTCCTCAGTGTTAGGTTGGAATGAACGCAAATTGTCCGGGAGTTGCTGGTTTGGGGATGGCCGGGTCTGGGTTTGGATTTGTGGGCACCGAGTGTTCCTTGTGTCAGCTTTAGGTCTTCTGGATTGGTAGGAATTGTCAGAGAAAAGAGAAGGCAATTGAAATGCGGAGCTCCATTCCCGGAGAAATGGTCAGGATGGGAGCGGGAAGGCTGTGGAGCTGCTGGGAGCTCGTGGAGAACGAAAGGATCTGAGGCCTGGAGGCAAAAGCTGTGGAACAAAGCCTGAAAAGGGTGTGGGGTGGGGCGGGAGGGGGAGGAGGGCACCGTGGTGGGGGGAAAGAGGGAAAGGATCCCTGCTCCGGGAATCCAGCAGGGACCAGGAGAGGATCATTTTCCATCCACTGCTCTCAGTGGAATCCTAATAAGGACGGTGGAAGGGAAGTGATTCATTTGTTCTTAGGTTTGGAATGAAAGGTGCTCTTGCAGAGGGGACTATTGACCTGTTAAAATTCTGTTGGATACAGGAAAAGAGGGAGGAAGCAAGCAGCTGGGGAATGAAGGGGTGGATTTTTTGGTGGATACAGGGAAAGACACGGGAAGGGGCTCTCAAGTAGAATACACCTCACGGGCAGCACCAGGAGAAGCCTCAAGTGCCCTTTTTTTCCAAGCTCTGACATTCCAGAGGAGTAAGCAGTGGTCAGCCCATCACTTTCTGTATTCCTTGGATGCCCAGTGCTTTGTTGGGAAGAGATAATATTTGGAAATGAACAAATCCGGGGATGTAATTTCCTGATAGTAAAGCCCCAGAGAGCCTGGTTTTGATATCCTTCCAGCACCCAAACGCAGCAGAGGGAATCCTGGCGGAGCTGGAAAACGCTGTCGCTCCGTCGGTGGAATTCCTGGGAACTGGAAAGCAGCAGAAGCAGCAAGAACAGAGTTGGAAGCAGGCTCCAGCCGGGTAAGGCAGACACCAAATCCTTTGGAACTGGGCAGGGGTGGGAAGAATGAATTCTTACATTTGTAGCCCAGGGATTCCTGAGCAGGATCCCGGCAGGGAAGACTGCAGGGATCAGGCTGGGGCCTGATCGCAGCTGGGGGCAGCGAGCCTTGGAATTGGCTGAAGGGAAGAAAGAGGGATCCTTTGAGCACAAGGATCAGGTGTCAAATGCGGAGATGGCATCAGACAATTCCTCGGGAGGGTTTAGTTCCTGGGCCAAATCGATCTGCTGCCTTGTGAAGGAGCTCAGAGACCTGGGAAGAGCCCAAGCAACGCAGGGAATGCACCGGCAGATAAAAGTGCCGGGGAACGGTGGGGAAAAGCATCCGAACAGGGGGCCTCGTTTTGTACAGGGACGGTACAAAAAATTGTCCGAAAGAATAGGAATGGAATGGGATTTTACGTATTCCTCGGAGGCCACAATCCAGTGGGAAGGCTGAGAGAAAGAAACAAGGCCTAAAAAGGCAGATGAGCCAAATCTGCCCAAAGCCTCCAATGGCCACATTCCCTGGCATTGCTGAGGACTTCAGCCAAGCTCCAAGCAAAAGGTGAGCCCCTGATTTTGGTGCCAAGGGAAACTCCAAGTTAAGAATGATCCAAATATGAAGCGCTTCTCACAAAACTCAGCTTTGCAAACCTTTCTTTGGGCTAAAAAAGAAAAGATGGGAATGCCCTTGGCAGAAAAGCAGCTGTGAGGCACAGCAGGCTTCAAATGCCTGTCAGCAGGAGCTCCAGGAGAAACGGCTGCTGGCTCCGGGCATCCTGGGCTTTCCAGGCAGGTTTTGTAGCGGATTGCAAGGCAGTTTTCCTGCCTCTGGGGGGTGGCACCTGCATCCCGCTGGAAAGGGAAAATGTGGAGAGAGGGGCAAGCGGGAAGACGGTTGCTGATGTGTGTCCTTGGATCGCAGTTCCTCCCGGTGAGTCTGTGCTGCTGGAAGTTTGAAGGAGATCAGTCCTGGAGTACGTGTGGGTTCACCTGTGGGGTTTGGGAGCGACGCTGGCCATGAAATTCCAGGGATGTTCCCTTTGCTGGAGTGAGAAGCAGTGGAAGCACTTTGCTGTCTGCTTCTTCATCGCCTGCGCCTCGGTCCCCTGGGGCTCCAGGTAATCCCCTCTCACCTTTGCTTTTCCAAGGGTCTCTAAATGAGGGCTTGAGCTTTGGTGTAGCTCCCTTTACAGGGAAGATCTGTTCCAGGAAAGGTCTCCTGGTCTGGACCGATGGCGTTGCAGGAAGAGCAGGAAACCCCGCAGCTCCTGTGGCTCCCTCATCCGATTTGCCTGCAGGCAGCAGCAAGGATCATTCCCAAGTGTCATGCCCTGGCTCTGTGACTCGGTGAGGTTGTGTTCCCCCAAAGGCCAGGGGCCGCTTTGTTTTGCGGCTCACGAAAGTCCAGCTCGGTGGTGCTGGGTTTGGTTTTTGTGTGTAATGAAGGCACTAAAAAATTCCCCTCCTTCACTGGCACAGCCCTGGAGTGGGAGCAGATTCCCCTTATCCCGCAGTTATCCCGCTCCTGCCCTGGATCCCTGCGGTGCCGTGTGTTCTCCAAGCTCACAGCACTGCTGGCTCGAGACAAGAAAAACAATCCCTGTTCCTTCTCTTCTCCGTCCTTGATGTTCCCAGGCCCTGCATCTCCCTGGCTATTCCCTGTGGGAGTCTTCATCTCCATCCCACCTTATCCCGATCAGGTAAGGGTCTGAGACGTGTTTAGCAGCAAATGCATTCCTGTGAAGAAAGCCAAGAGCAAAGAGCATCCAGATGCAGAGAAGTCTTTAGAAAAGCGTTCCAGACGTGCAAATGAGGGATGTGTCTTCCTGCATCTCCTGTTGTTTTTCTCTGTCACGTTTTGGAAGGGTTTCTCTCAGTGATTTCCTGCAGTCCAGGTGCGTCCCTTCTTTTGTCCAAATCCAGTGCCAGAGGATCGAACAACTGACGAGTGGGGCCTGGGATGAAAACGGTTCTCCTAAAATGAGGGAAACAATGCTAGAAGAGAAATGAGCATCCTTTTAATGCCTGGAATAAAAATGCTGGAAAAGGGCACTTTTTATTTGATATGGTGTCATTCTCCTTTTTTTTTCCATAGCTAAAACTCCACGGTGAGCAATCAGAGCAGAAATAGGAAATGCAGGAGTCTTGGATTCCACAGTGGGATTAACTTCCCTTTTCTGCTCTCTTTCAGGACAGGAAAAACCACTGAACTCGCCCCATCTTTGGGACCAAGAGCTTTGGTGCTGGAGTAGGCAAAGCCAGCTAGGGCCCCCCTTGTCCTGCCCATGGTGTGGGTCAGGGACAGGCTCCTCTTCTCCTCTGTGCTGGGATGAACTGCCTAGGGAATGCTATTACTGACAGCCCGGTCCTAGCCCCGGCTACTGGAAATGGGCGGAGGTGAAGAGGCAAGTGCCAGAGTTGCTTGGGGATGATGGAATTGTGGTGTTTGGCTGTGCCCAGAGGGGCAGGTTGGGCATTTCTGTGTGTCTGAGGACCGGTTTGGGTGCTGGGGAGCCCGGGGAGCCGAGCTCTCAGTGCATTCCCAGCTCACCCGGGGGTGGGAGCTGGTGCAGGGCTCTGGTCGGGCTCGGGGCAGGCCCTGGCCCCGGCACAGACACGCTGGGGTGCTTTGGGGCCGCTTGGGGAGCCGTGGGAGGAGAATGAGGGATGGTGCTGGGCAGAGCGATCGGCCTGTGCTCGTGTCAGCGCAGCCGTGCAGGGCACTGGGATCTGGGTAAAACACCGGCTCTCCTGGTGTTCAGGGAAGCAAGGTCTGTATTTATCCATACATATTTATCCCTACATATTTATCCCTATATTTATCCATGGATTATCCATATATGTTTATCCATATACATTTATCCATATTTTTATCCACGTATTTACCCATGAATTTATCCCTATATTTACCCATGTATTTACCCAGGTATTTTATGAACACTCAAGTGCCATATCCATGTATTTTATGAGCACTTCCAGGGTTGGTGACTCCACCACTGCCCTGGGCAGCTGTTCCAGCGCTGGACAACCCTTCCCATGCTGGGCCAGGAGATGGATTCTGGAAATGCAGATTCCGAGGAGCAGGGGATTAAGGCAGCATTGGATTCCTTTATTCTCCCAGAAGGATAAAGGAGATTTATCCCCAGACGAACCAGAGGTGTTCACACTGAGGTCATTAGTGGGATTTCTTCCTTACTCCCACAAATACCCACTGGGGTGACAGAGTTCCCTACAAGGGCGGTGTTGGAAGGAGCTGCTGGAATGTTTTGCTGTTTATTGGGATCCACAGGATGTTTGGTGTCTCTCAGAGCTGTTCCAGGCTTTCCACAGACCCAAACGCTCCTCACACTTCTCCTCAGAGTAGAGAGGTTTCCCAGAGTGCTGGTTTTTAATTTCAGATGCTGGGATAACGACACGGCTTCAGGAGGCAGGAGACTCATTGTGCTGTGCCTCAGTCCAGGCAGGGACAACCCCCAGCTAATAAAAACCTCTTTAAAGCACAAAAAGTCCCATTAAACTGATATTATAAAGGCTGCAAATTGAAGCAGGCCTCAATCAGAAAGCAGCAGAATTTAATTCCCCCCCCTTGCCCATTTGCATGATGATCTCCTTCCTAATTGCCCATCTACGCTTTTCCCACAGAAGTGCTGTCCCGAGGTTGGAGATGGTTCCAGCTTTATGGAGCTTTGATCTTTATCTGGTTTTACTTTTTACAGGGCACAGAACCCGAGAGTGGCAGCTGCTTTCCTCTTGTTCCTCCTGTGGCAGTGAACTGCTCTTCCCAAGGACGGCTGCAGGAATTCTCAGGCAGCATAACGTATGGAATGCCAGGCACGCTACAGAATTCCAGTGGGAGCAGCAGGAACTTCTGTTCTTTACTGGCAGGGCTGTGCCATGAAGGGGAGCTCGGAGATATTGGTCAGCTCAGGGAATGAGCCTGGCTCATGGTAAGGAAATTCACTGTGCAGTTACTTCGGGCCCTTCTCCTCCTTCTCCTCCTTCTCCTCCTTCTCCTCCTTCTCCTCCTCCTTCTCCTTCTCCTTCTCCTCCTCCTTCTCCTTCTCCTTCTCCTTCTCCTTCTCCTTCTCCTTCTCCTTCTCCTTCTCCTTCTCCTTCTCCTTCTCCTTCTCCTTCTCCTTCTCCTTCTCCTTCTCCTTCTCCTTCTCCTTCTCCTTCTCCCTCTCTTCCCAACACCAGTTCCAGACCTCAGTATAATCCATGTTCCCACAGCCTGACCTTGCAGTTTTCCCAGTTTAGCAGCCCCAGCCACACTTGCAGCCTCTCTGTCTGGACTTTGTCTTGCTGAAATCTCCCTTTGTTGATCCTTTGCTGCCTCACCTTTTATCCAGCAATAACGTGCAGTGGGTGGAAGCTTCTCAGAATTCCCTCCCTGTTCCACTGGAAACATTCCCAAGTGGAAGCAGCTGCACTGCCCATCAGCACTTGCCTGCTTTTAGGGGTGGTTGAGGCATGAAGGATGCAACAAATGGAGTTGGCTCCAAGGGGATGAAATGCTCCCCCTGAGGCTGCTCAGAGAGCTGGAGCTGAGGAATCCGGGTGGGAATCACTCCAAGAAAAAGGAAGGAAAAGAGAGCAGAGGAACAGGGATGCAATTCCAACCTCTCCAAGGACTGGGATGGGCACATTCACCATCACCATTTAATCTAGACACGATTTCTTCTTTGCCTCTGGCTGCCAGGAGCAGGATGAGCAGTTTAATGAGTTTAAATAGTGAATAGTTTAATTAGCTGGAAGAGACTGGATCAATAGCTGCTTAAACAAACAACTGGATCCCTGTTTCCAAGCTTGGATGTAGTTTTGGAAGGTTCCTGGCAGTTTGGCAGGGATTAGTGATGCTGAGAATGTGCTTTTTTGTGGGTTTGGGGCTTTTACTCCTGTTCACGTGGCTGCTCTTTTTCTTGTTGAGTGGAAAACAGGAGGGAAAGAGCAACGACGGAAGGAATTCCACTCTTGCTGCTTCAAGGGATGGATCAGGAAGGGAACAGGCTGCAGGGAATTTGGAGTGCAAACTGAGATCTCTCCGATATTTTCGGCTCAGTCAGTCCATCAGTGCTTGGTAGCTGTTTAGGCCACGTGCAAGGTGAATGATGGTGCACATGGCAGAGCTGCTGGTGGCTCCTTCCCCTGCCCGGCTGTCAGTCACCCTGCAGGGTGCTGGAGCAGCGTGCCAGAGGCCGTGGATCCTATGGATCCCATGGATCCCAGGGGCGTGATCAGGAGCCTGGGCCTGCTGGCCACTCCTTGCTCTCTCTTACCCTGATTTTTCAGCTCTGCAGCGAATCCAGCTTGAGTTTTTCAACCCCCTAGAAACCCAGGGACCTTTCATGTCTGTTCTCAGATCTGGGATTTAAATCCAGCCCTTATCAAAGCACCCCGTGACCAGGCAGGCCCTGAATCCCAGCAGGGATCTGATAAAGAGGGACCTGACATCCTAAAGAAACCCTTTGAAATCCTGCTGGGATTGATTTGTATCCATAATGGAGCCCCGAGCTCTCTGCCAGGGAGAGATGAAGCTGCTCCTTTGCTTTATTATCCTCAGGCCCATCCCAGCTTTGAGGGAAATTCAGTCCCTCTTCAAGCCCCAAAATCATGGAAAAGCTCCTTTGTATCCTCTCCACAGCCCCTACGTGGATTAATCAACTTTTTATTTGATATGGTGTCATTCTCCTTTTTTTTCCATGGATAAAACTCCACGGTGAGCAATCAGAGCAGAAATAGGAAATGCAGGAGTCTTGGATTCCACAGTGGGATTAACTTCCCTTTTCTGCTCTCTTTCAGGACAGGAAAAACCACTGAACTCGCCCCATCTTTGGGACCAAGAGCTTTGGTGCTGGAGTAGGCAAAGCCAGCTAGGGC
This sequence comes from Coloeus monedula, assembly GCF_965178545.1. Taxonomy (NCBI): domain Eukaryota; kingdom Metazoa; phylum Chordata; class Aves; order Passeriformes; family Corvidae; genus Coloeus; species Coloeus monedula. Next base: position 49,362 of record NW_028120492.1, read on the forward strand.
CCCCCTTGTCCTGCCCATGGTGTGGGTCAGGGACAGGCTCCTCTTCTCCTCTGTGCTGGGATGAACTGCCTAGGGAATGCTATTACTGACAGCCCGGTCCTAGCCCCGGCTACTGGAAATGGGCGGAGGTGAAGAGGCAAGTGCCAGAGTTGCTTGGGGATGATGGAATTGTGGTGTTTGGCTGTGCCCAGAGGGGCAGGTTGGGCATTTCTGTGTGTCTGAGGACCGGTTTGGGTGCTGGGGAGCCCGGGGAGCCGAGCTCTCAGTGCATTCCCAGCTCACCCGGGGGTGGGAGCTGGTGCAGGGCTCTGGTCGGGCTCGGGGCAGGCCCTGGCCCCGGCACAGACACGCTGGGGTGCTTTGGGGCCGCTTGGGGAGCCGTGGGAGGAGAATGAGGGATGGTGCTGGGCAGAGCGATCGGCCTGTGCTCGTGTCAGCGCAGCCGTGCAGGGCACTGGGATCTGGGTAAAACACCGGCTCTCCTGGTGTTCAGGGAAGCAAGGTCTGTATTTATCCATACATATTTATCCCTACATATTTATCCCTATATTTATCCATGGATTATCCATATATGTTTATCCATATACATTTATCCATATTTTTATCCACGTATTTACCCATGAATTTATCCCTATATTTACCCATGTATTTACCCAGGTATTTTATGAACACTCAAGTGCCATATCCATGTATTTTATGAGCACTTCCAGGGTTGGTGACTCCACCACTGCCCTGGGCAGCTGTTCCAGCGCTGGACAACCCTTCCCATGCTGGGCCAGGAGATGGATTCTGGAAATGCAGACTCCGAGGAGCAGGGGATTAAGGCAGCATTGGATTCCTTTATTCTCCCAGAAGGATAAAGGAGATTTATCCCCAGACGAACCAGAGGTGTTCACACTGAGGTCATTAGTGGGATTTCTTCCTTACTCCCACAAATACCCACTGGGGTGACAGAGTTCCCTACAAGGGCGGTGTTGGAAGGAGCTGCTGGAATGTTTTGCTGTTTATTGGGATCCACAGGATGTTTGGTGTCTCTCAGAGCTGTTCCAGGCTTTCCACAGACCCAAACGCTCCTCACACTTCTCCTCAGAGTAGAGAGGTTTCCCAGAGTGCTGGTTTTTAATTTCAGATGCTGGGATAACGACACGGCTTCAGGAGGCAGGAGACTCATTGTGCTGTGCCTCAGTCCAGGCAGGGACAACCCCCAGCTAATAAAAACCTCTTTAAAGCACAAAAAGTCCCATTAAACTGATATTATAAAGGCTGCAAATTGAAGCAGGCCTCAATCAGAAAGCAGCAGAATTTAATTCCCCCCCCTTGCCCATTTGCATGATGATCTCCTTCCTAATTGCCCATCTACGCTTTTCCCACAGAAGTGCTGTCCCGAGGTTGGAGATGGTTCCAGCTTTATGGAGCTTTGATCTTTATCTGGTTTTACTTTTTACAGGGCACAGAACCCGAGAGTGGCAGCTGCTTTCCTCTTGTTCCTCCTGTGGCAGTGAACTGCTCTTCCCAAGGACGGCTGCAGGAATTCTCAGGCAGCATAACGTATGGAATGCCAGGCACGCTACAGAATTCCAGTGGGAGCAGCAGGAACTTCTGTTCTTTACTGGCAGGGCTGTGCCATGAAGGGGAGCTCGGAGATATTGGTCAGCTCAGGGAATGAGCCTGGCTCATGGTAAGGAAATTCACTGTGCAGTTACTTCGGGCCCTTCTCCTCCTTCTCCTCCTTCTCCTCCTTCTCCTCCTCCTTCTCCTTCTCCTTCTCCTCCTCCTTCTCCTTCTCCTTCTCCTTCTCCTTCTCCTTCTCCTTCTCCTTCTCCTTCTCCTTCTCCTTCTCCTTCTCCTTCTCCTTCTCCTTCTCCTTCTCCTTCTCCCTCTCTTCCCAACACCAGTTCCAGACCTCAGTATAATCCATGTTCCCACAGCCTGACCTTGCAGTTTTCCCAGTTTAGCAGCCCCAGCCACACTTGCAGCCTCTCTGTCTGGACTTTGTCTTGCTGAAATCTCCCTTTGTTGATCCTTTGCTGCCTCACCTTTTATCCAGCAATAACGTGCAGTGGGTGGAAGCTTCTCAGAATTCCCTCCCTGTTCCACTGGAAACATTCCCAAGTGGAAGCAGCTGCACTGCCCATCAGCACTTGCCTGCTTTTAGGGGTGGTTGAGGCATGAAGGATGCAACAAATGGAGTTGGCTCCAAGGGGATGAAATGCTCCCCCTGAGGCTGCTCAGAGAGCTGGAGCTGAGGAATCCGGGTGGGAATCACTCCAAGAAAAAGGAAGGAAAAGAGAGCAGAGGAACAGGGATGCAATTCCAACCTCTCCAAGGACTGGGATGGGCACATTCACCATCACCATTTAATCTAGACACGATTTCTTCTTTGCCTCTGGCTGCCAGGAGCAGGATGAGCAGTTTAATGAGTTTAAATAGTGAATAGTTTAATTAGCTGGAAGAGACTGGATCAATAGCTGCTTAAACAAACAACTGGATCCCTGTTTCCAAGCTTGGATGTAGTTTTGGAAGGTTCCTGGCAGTTTGGCAGGGATTAGTGATGCTGAGAATGTGCTTTTTTGTGGGTTTGGGGCTTTTACTCCTGTTCACGTGGCTGCTCTTTTTCTTGTTGAGTGGAAAACAGGAGGGAAAGAGCAACGACGGAAGGAATTCCACTCTTGCTGCTTCAAGGGATGGATCAGGAAGGGAACAGGCTGCAGGGAATTTGGAGTGCAAACTGAGATCTCTCCGATATTTTCGGCTCAGTCAGTCCATCAGTGCTTGGTAGCTGTTTAGGCCACGTGCAAGGTGAATGATGGTGCACATGGCAGAGCTGCTGGTGGCTCCTTCCCCTGCCCGGCTGTCAGTCACCCTGCAGGGTGCTGGAGCAGCGTGCCAGAGGCCGTGGATCCTATGGATCCCATGGATCCCAGGGGCGTGATCAGGAGCCTGGGCCTGCTGGCCACTCCTTGCTCTCTCTTACCCTGATTTTTCAGCTCTGCAGCGAATCCAGCTTGAGTTTTTCACCCAGGGACCTTTCATGTCTGTTCTCAGATCTGGGATTTAAATCCAGCCCTTATCAAAGCACCCCGTGACCAGGCAGGCCCTGAATCCCAGCAGGGATCTGATAAAGAGGGACCTGACATCCTAAAGAAACCCTTTGAAATCCTGCTGGGATTGATTTGTATCCATAATGGAGCCCCGAGCTCTCTGCCAGGGAGAGATGAAGCTGCTCCTTTGCTTTATTATCCTCAGGCCCATCCCAGCTTTGAGGGAAATTCAGTCCCTCTTCAAGCCCCAAAATCATGGAAAAGCTCCTTTGTATCCTCTCCACAGCCCCTACGTGGATTAATCAACTTTTTATTTGATATGGTGTCATTCTCCTTTTTTTTCCATGGATAAAACTCCACGGTGAGCAATCAGAGCAGAAATAGGAAATGCAGGAGTCTTGGATTCCACAGTGGGATTAACTTCCCTTTTCTGCTCTCTTTCAGGACAGGAAAAACCACTGAACTCGCCCCATCTTTGGGACCAAGAGCTTTGGTGCTGGAGTAGGCAAAGCCAGCTAGGGCCCCCCTTGTCCTGCCCATGGTGTGGGTCAGGGACAGGCTCCTCTTCTCCTCTGTGCTGGGATGAACTGCCTAGGGAATGCTATTACTGACAGCCCGGTCCTAGCCCCGGCTACTGGAAATGGGCGGAGGTGAAGAGGCAAGTGCCAGAGTTGCTTGGGGATGATGGAATTGTGGTGTTTGGCTGTGCCCAGAGGGGCAGGTTGGGCATTTCTGTGTGTCTGAGGACCGGTTTGGGTGCTGGGGAGCCCGGGGAGCCGAGCTCTCAGTGCATTCCCAGCTCACCCGGGGGTGGGAGCTGGTGCAGGGCTGGGTGACAGCCTCTGGTCGGGCTCGGGGCAGGCCCTGGCCCCGGCACAGACACGCTGGGGTGCTTTGGGGCCGCTTGGGGAGCCGTGGGAGGAGAATGAGGGATGGTGCTGGGCAGAGCGATCGGCCTGTGCTCGTGTCAGCGCAGCCGTGCAGGGCACTGGGATCTGGGTAAAACACCGGCTCTCCTGGTGTTCAGGGATGCAAGGTCTGAGGGACCGGATTTACTTGGGGTTTTCCAGGACAGCAGGAAGAAGAGGAAATGTGGTGCCAGAGGTGCGTCCCATCAGGTTGCAGTTCCCTCTTTCCCATTTCCATTTCCTCCTCAGTGCGGGTGTCCCCTGCAGCCCATGAGCACGTGGCCGGTGACAACTCCCTGTCTGTGGAGGGATTCCTTATGGAACAAGGGCAGATGACACTTGTGTGAGGCTTACGACTGTTAGAATTAGACCAGGATGGGTTTAAGGAAAACTAGAATCGTGTGTTAATCTTACTGGTCAATGAACAAATGGAATCCACACTTCTGTAAGAAAAAATAGAGTGTATGGAGCATATAGAAGAAGCTGGTTTTGCCTGCTGCTGCTGCTTGGCTGTATCATGTAACCCCATTCGAACTCTGCCTTCAAGACAGCTGTGAGACCGTGAAATAAAGAACTTAGCAGAACAGCAGCCTCCTCTGCTCTTTCACCCTGGTCCGAGAAGGAGGGGTACCCTGTCAAAGGCTCAACACTTGCCTTTCTGACTTTGTTTCTAAATTTCTACCTTTCTAATTTTGTTTGTTTCTAATTTTTTTGTTTGTTTGTTTCTAACTTTGTTTGTTTTCAACTTTCTCCCTTTAGAAATTTGTTTGTTTCTTGTATTTTACCTCTTTGTTTGTTTCTAAATTTCTGCCGTTGTAACTTTGTTTCTAACTTTCTACTTTTAAAATTTCATTTGTTTTTAACTTTTTACCATTCCTCCCAGCGAGGGCTGTGTGCAGAATACTAAAACCTGTTAAGTTCTTCACTTTTACGTCTATAGGCAAATGCTACTGATTTAGATGTAAATTCATTTTGAAATAAGCCAGCCCTCTCTGTCTACTCTGTCGCATACAGCAATATAAGAAGCTGGGAATAGAGATCCGCAGGTGTTGAGAATAAGGAGCCGGCGTTTTTCTGTAGGAAGGAAAGCAGCAAGCGCCTGGCCCCAGGAGCCGAGACGCTCGGGCTGCAGGAGCTGCAGAGCGCCCGGAGCCGGCTTTTCCCTGTGCTCTGTGCCTGCCCCCGGGCTGAGCTGGGCGGCGCTGCTGCCGCCTGGTGGCGAGAGCGCGGCACTGCCGCCCCCGACACGGCGCCCCGGCGCTGCTGCCGCCCGGTGCCGGCTGAGCCGAGAGGGCGGCGGCCTCGGTGGCTGCCGAGCGTGGCAAGGAGCGGGAGCGAGCGGGGCCGGGTCTGTCAGCGGAGGGGAGGGGCGAAGGGCGGTTCGGAGCGCCAAGGGACACGGCCGTGCACGAGCGGGGCCACAGCTATGGAAAGGGCCGGGCGCCGTGCGGGGCGGTGACCGCGGGGAATGACAGCGCGGGGGGCGGCCCGGCGGGGCCGGTTTTGCCGGGCAGCAGAGGCGCGGTCGCAGCGCGACCCGGGCGGGAGGCACCGGGCGGGCACGGTCGGAATAGAGCCGCCCGCGTGTCGCTCTCAAGGAGGCGGCTCGGAAAGGAAGGCGCAGTTCCGCGCTCTCGGGACGGCGTTAAGTGACGTTTTTATTAGAATAGTATAGTATTTATTTTATTTTATTATTTTATTATCTGCCAGGACCTTGCAGAGGGTGGTTTACACTTCCGCCACACTCAAGATGGCGGACGCAGTAGGCCCCCTGCGAGAGGTGTCCCTGCCGATGCCTGCCGCCGGTCGCGGAGCCGTCGGCCGCCTCCGGCGCGGCTGACCCCGCCAGCCGTGTCCTCGCACCGGGAAGCACGGCGGAAAATCGCGCGGAAAGGGCGGGGCCGGCGTCGGAGTCCGGGCCGGATTCAGGCAGGCGACTAGACAGAAGCCCTTGTGAGGGGCGGCGGGGGCCCTAAGTGTACCACACTAAAGATGGCGGCTCGACCGGAAGTGGCTTCTGCCAGCACCCAAGATGGCGGCGAAGGGCGGAAGTGTCGTCACTGCCACACTAAAGATGGCGGTCGTGTGCACTGTTTTCTGACCTTCTCAATATGGCGGCAGGGAAGGCCCCCCCCCCCCCCCCCCCCCCCCAAGCTGCGTCTATTCGGCTGCCTGAACGCGACGCCGACGCCGACGCCGACGCCAGCCCAGCGCTTGCGCGCAATTTTCTGAGGCGTTTCCCGCTACGCGGACACCGACTGTGGGGTCAGCGGCGCCTGGGGCAGGCGGGAGCATTCAGGCAGTCGAATAGACGGAGCGGGGCGGGGGGGGGGGGGGGGTCCTTCCGGCCGCCATCTTGAGAAGGTCGAATAGCCACATCGGTGCGGTACCGGTGACTTCCGCCCTTCTTCGCCAGGAGCGCCAATGGCGGGGAGCCCGGGGAGCAGCGCTGCCGGGCCGGGGGCACCGGGGCGGGTGCTCCGGGCTCGGAGGTGAGCGGGGAACGGGGACAGCCCCGAGCGGACGGTGGGGGCCGCGGGGGATCGGTATTCCGGCCCAGGGATGAGTGTTCCGGCACAGGGGTGGCTGTCCCGGCACAGGGATGCGTTCCTGGACTGTCTAATAATATTATTTAACGATCGTGCAAGGAGATCTGTATAAAAAAATCCTCCGTGGTCATCCTTCTCCCACAGCCCCGCTGTGTTTTCAGGATCTTGGGGGAAGAGTTTGGGTCTGAACAAGGCTCTCGGGCACAGGGTGGGATTCTTGGGGTGCAGGGCCAGGATTTGGACTCGATGCTCCCTGTGGGTCCCTTGCAGCCCAGGAAATGCTGCGATCCTGTGCCTCTGAGGGTGAAATAAAGGGGAGCGGTGGGGTTTGTGCCCGCTGTATTCACGGCCCCGCCGGCTCAGGGCGGGTTAAAGGCGCAGCTGCCCCGAGACAGCGGGACCGGCCGGGGCTGCTCGCTCCCGGTGCTGCCGCCTCGTGGGGAGAGCCCGGCACTGCAGCCCGCGCAGGCGCTGGACCACGGGATGGGCGTGGAACAGCAGCGCAGGGGATGCTGAGGCAGCCCAGGGAATGCTGCGGTCCCAGGGAAGGCTGAGGCGTCCCCTGCCCGGGGCACTCGGCAGCAAAGCCCTGATGTTGAGCAGAAAAAGGAAAGTTCTGGGTTAGTGGGAGGAGGTTTCTGGAATGGAGCTGGGACAGGTGCTGATCCACGCATGGAATCACGGGCTGGTTTGGCTTGGAAGGGACCACCAGGATCATTTACACTTTGTTTGTTGTCTGATTGCACAGCGAAGAACATCCAGAACTGCCACCTCACCCTCACGGACAGCAGGAATGTCTTCCATAGCTCTTGTTTTGGAATGGGAATGGCTGTTGGGAGCTCTGGCAGGACCAGGTAAGAAGAGAAATGGGATCATTGTGGCTGCTGCTGGAGGTGGTTTTCTGCTTTCCGGCTGTTCTTCTCATTGATCCTTTCACAGCAGTGTTCTAGGGCACATTTGAGGGTAATTCCAGGAATTTGAAACCAGATAAAAACTGGTGGGGCAAAAATGTGAACACAATCCATTTCTGGTAGTTCCAAGCTTCTCCCACAACACCGTTCCAGGGGAAAGCTGATAAAAGGGTAAAGATGCAGAGGAACAAGTGCTGTAAAGCCCCCTGGCGCTCTGAGAGAGCAAACCTTCCAGTAGTCCCAGCAGATCTCTTGGAGAAAGTGTGGGATCGCAAGGTTTTCCAGGAAAGCAAAACAAGGGTGGAGATGAGGGAATAGGCTTCCAGTTCTTCCTTTAGCTGAAAGCCTGGGGGAATTGAGAGGGGCCACAAGAACTGTTTGTGTAGGCAAATGGGAGTTTGGGGTCTGAATCTGAGTTTCCCTCTGGGGCATTTTTGAGGGAAAAGCTGAGGTGCTGTTTAAGGGAGAGAATGGACATTTTTGGGGTGGAAAAAGTTGAATCAATATTGTAGAGGAAGTAAAACGCTGGGGGTAAAAGTGGATGCAATGTGGAGGGGACAGATTGAATATTTTGGAGGCAAAATGGGGAACTGAGTAGTGGAGAGATGGGGAACATTTTGGAGGCAACACTTGACAAACTCTCTGGGGTGGAGAACGACCACATTGAGGGAAAAATGAGGTGATGAGCAGTGGGCACGTAGGGAAGGTCGTGGGGGTAAATCTTGAGAAAAGCCCCGTGGTATTCAAGAAATCCTTGGTAGCAGGACTGAGGAATTCAGTGGTGGAAAAATAGGGGAATTTTGCGGGGGTAAAACTTTAAAAGATCTAAGAGTTGAGAGTGTGTGTTTTTAGGTAGAAAGGATGTCTTGTTGAAGTTGGGCGTCTGGATTGTGGCATTTATGGATCCAGAAAGTAGAAGATAAAGGAGACTCCCAAAGCCTCGGTAGCTGTGTTAAGAAATCCGTCCCAGGGAAGAAAGGTACCTAAACCTCCTAGAAGTAGGGACTAATTAGCATGGGAAGGGGAAAACCCACCCCCAGTGGGAGAGAGCACGCCGGGTAAGGGAAGAGAAGGATGCCCTTAAGAAGAAGTAGGGAAGGTGAATTTCTCGGCTTGCTGAAATGTATCAAAAAGTTTGGAATCTGGGTCTGTGTGGAGGCCGGGATTTTCTCGGCCATATGCAGAGCCCAGCACTAGGAATAAAGGAATTCCAGGCTTTACAACGCCAAAAATGCAGTACCAGAGAGTTCTGTTATCCCGAGGACTTGGGGGATACTTGGCAAAAATTTCCGGGGGCCCAGGCTGGACCGAGCTTTTAACGCTCCCCGGATTCACGGGATCGGGGATTCCAGCGTGCCCTGCACGGGTTTTTTCAGGGAAGTCCCAAATCCTTCGTGTGAGCACGAAGCAGAATCCCCTGGGAGCTGTGAAGGCAACAGGATATTTCTTGGGAATTTTGAAGGGTTGGGTGAGTCCTCAGTGTTAGGTTGGAATGAACGCAAATTGTCCGGGAGTTGCTGGTTTGGGGATGGCCGGGTCTGGGTTTGGATTTGTGGGCACCGAGTGTTCCTTGTGTCAGCTTTAGGTCTTCTGGATTGGTAGGAATTGTCAGAGAAAAGAGAAGGCAATTGAAATGCGGAGCTCCATTCCCGGAGAAATGGTCAGGATGGGAGCGGGAAGGCTGTGGAGCTGCTGGGAGCTCGTGGAGAACGAAAGGATCTGAGGCCTGGAGGCAAAAGCTGTGGAACAAAGCCTGAAAAGGGTGTGGGGTGGGGCGGGAGGGGGAGGAGGGCACCGTGGTGGGGGGAAAGAGGGAAAGGATCCCTGCTCCGGGAATCCAGCAGGGACCAGGAGAGGATCATTTTCCATCCACTGCTCTCAGTGGAATCCTAATAAGGACGGTGGAAGGGAAGTGATTCGTTTGTTCTTAGGTTTGGAATGAAAGGTGCTCTTGCAGAGGGGACTATTGACCTGTTAAAAATCTGTTGGATACAGGAAAAGAGGGAGGAAGCAAGCAGGTGGGGAATGAAGGGGTGGATTTTTTGGTGGATACAGGGAAAGACACGGGAAGGGGCTCTCAAGTAGAATACACCTCACGGGCAGCACCAGGAGAAGCCTCAAGTGCCCTTTTTTTCCAAGCTCTGACATTCCAGAGGAGTAAGCAGTGGTCAGCCCATCACTTTCTGTATTCCTTGGATGCCCAGTGCTTTGTTGGGAAGAGATAATATTTGGAAATGAACAAATCCGGGGATGTAATTTCCTGATAGTAAAGCCCCAGAGAGCCTGGTTTTGATATCCTTCCAGCACCCAAACGCAGCAGAGGGAATCCTGGCGGAGCTGGAAAACGCTGTCGCTCCGTCGGTGGAATTCCTGGGAACTGGAAAGCAGCAGAAGCAGCAAGAACAGAGTTGGAAGCAGGCTCCAGCCGGGTAAGGCAGACACCAAATCCTTTGGAACTGGGCAGGGGTGGGAAGAATGAATTCTTACATTTGTAGCCCAGGGATTCCTGAGCAGGATCCCGGCAGGGAAGACTGCAGGGATCAGGCTGGGGCCTGATCGCAGCTGGGGGCAGCGAGCCTTGGAATTGGCTGAAGGGAAGAAAGAGGGATCCTTTGAGCACAAGGATCAGGTGTCAAATGCGGAGATGGCATCAGACAATTCCTCGGGAGGGTTTAGTTCCTGGGCCAAATCGATCTGCTGCCTTGTGAAGGAGCTCAGAGACCTGGGAAGAGCCCAAGCAACGCAGGGAATGCACCGGCAGATAAAAGTGCCGGGGAACGGTGGGGAAAAGCATCCGAACAGGGGGCCTCGTTTTGTACAGGGACGGTACAAAAAATTGTCCGAAAGAATAGGAATGGAATGGGATTTTACGTATTCCTCGGAGGCCACAATCCAGTGGGAAGGCTGAGAGAAAGAAACAAGGCCTAAAAAGGCAGATGAGCCAAATCTGCCCAAAGCCTCCAATGGCCACATTCCCTGGCATTGCTGAGGACTTCAGCCAAGCTCCAAGCAAAAGGTGAGCCCCTGATTTTGGTGCCAAGGGAAACTCCAAGTTAAGAATGATCCAAATATGAAGCGCTTCTCACAAAACTCAGCTTTGCAAACCTTTCTTTGGGCTAAAAAAGAAAAGATGGGAATGCCCTTGGCAGAAAAGCAGCTGTGAGGCACAGCAGGCTTCAAATGCCTGTCAGCAGGAGCTCCAGGAGAAACGGCTGCTGGCTCCGGGCATCCTGGGCTTTCCAGGCAGGTTTTGTAGCGGATTGCAAGGCAGTTTTCCTGCCTCTGGGGGGTGGCACCTGCATCCCGCTGGAAAGGGAAAATGTGGAGAGAGGGGCAAGCGGGAAGACGGTTGCTGATGTGTGTCCTTGGATCGCAGTTCCTCCCGGTGAGTCTGTGCTGCTGGAAGTTTGAAGGAGATCAGTCCTGGAGTACGTGTGGGTTCACCTGTGGGGTTTGGGAGCGACGCTGGCCATGAAATTCCAGGGATGTTCCCTTTGCTGGAGTGAGAAGCAGTGGAAGCACTTTGCTGTCTGCTTCTTCATCGCCTGCGCCTCGGTCCCCTGGGGCTCCAGGTAATCCCCTCTCACCTTTGCTTTTCCAAGGGTCTCTAAATGAGGGCTTGAGCTTTGGTGTAGCTCCCTTTACAGGGAAGATCTGTTCCAGGAAAGGTCTCCTGGTCTGGACCGATGGCGTTGCAGGAAGAGCAGGAAACCCCGCAGCTCCTGTGGCTCCCTCATCCGATTTGCCTGCAGGCAGCAGCAAGGATCATTCCCAAGTGTCATGCCCTGGCTCCGTGACTCGGTGAGGTTGTGTTCCCCCAAAGGCCAGGGGCCGCTTTGTTTTGCGGCTCACGAAAGTCCAGCTCGGTGGTGCTGGGTTTGGTTTTTGTGTGTAATGAAGGCACTAAAAAATTCCCCTCCTTCACTGGCACAGCCCTGGAGTGGGAGCAGATTCCCCTTATCCCGCAGTTATCCCGCTCCTGCCCTGGATCCCTGCGGTGCCGTGTGTTCTCCAAGCTCACAGCACTGCTGGCTCGAGACAAGAAAAACAATCCCTGTTCCTTCTCTTCTCCGTCCTTGATGTTCCCAGGCCCTGCATCTCCCTGGCTATTCCCTGTGGGAGTCTTCATCTCCATCCCACCTTATCCCGATCAGGTAAGGGTCTGAGACGTGTTTAGCAGCAAATGCATTCCTGTGAAGAAAGCCAAGAGCAAAGAGCATCCAGATGCAGAGAAGTCTTTAGAAAAGCGTTCCAGACGTGCAAATGAGGGATGTGTCTTCCTGCATCTCCTGTTGTTTTTCTCTGTCACATTTTGGAAGGGTTTCTCTCAGTGATTTCCTGCAGTCCAGGTGCGTCCCTTCTTTTGTCCAAATCCAGTGCCAGAGGATCGAACAACTGACGAGTGGGGCCTGGGATGAAAACGGTTCTCCTAAAATGAGGGAAACAATGCTAGAAGAGAAATGAGCATCCTTTTAATGCCTGGAATAAAAATGCTGGAAAAGGGCACTTTTTATTTGATATGGTGTCATTCTCCTTTTTTTTTCCATAGCTAAAACTCCACGGTGAGCAATCAGAGCAGAAATAGGAAATGCAGGAGTCTTGGATTCCACAGTGGGATTAACTTCCCTTTTCTGCTCTCTTTCAGGACAGGAAAAACCACTGAACTCGCCCCATCTTTGGGACCAAGAGCTTTGGTGCTGGAGTAGGCAAAGCCAGCTAGGGCCCCCCTTGTCCTGCCCATGGTGTGGGTCAGGGACAGGCTCCTCTTCTCCTCTGTGCTGGGATGAACTGCCTAGGGAATGCTATTACTGACAGCCCGGTCCTAGCCCCGGCTACTGGAAATGGGCGGAGGTGAAGAGGCAAGTGCCAGAGTTGCTTGGGGATGATGGAATTGTGGTGTTTGGCTGTGCCCAGAGGGGCAGGTTGGGCATTTCTGTGTGTCTGAGGACCGGTTTGGGTGCTGGGGAGCCCGGGGAGCCGAGCTCTCAGTGCATTCCCAGCTCACCCGGGGGTGGGAGCTGGTGCAGGGCTGGGTGACAGCCTCTGGTCGGGCTCGGGGCAGGCCCTGGCCCCGGCACAGACACGCTGGGGTGCTTTGGGGCCGCTTGGGGAGCCGTGGGAGGAGAATGAGGGATGGTGCTGGGCAGAGCGATCGGCCTGTGCTCGTGTCAGCGCAGCCGTGCAGGGCACTGGGATCTGGGTAAAACACCGGCTCTCCTGGTGTTCAGGGAAGCAAGGTCTGTATTTATCCATACATATTTATCCCTACATATTTATCCCTATATTTATCCATGGATTATCCATATATGTTTATCCATATACATTTATCCATATTTTTATCCACGTATTTACCCATGAATTTATCCCTATATTTACCCATGTATTTACCCAGGTATTTTATGAACACTCAAGTGCCATATCCATGTATTTTATGAGCACTTCCAGGGTTGGTGACTCCACCACTGCCCTGGGCAGCTGTTCCAGCGCTGGACAACCCTTCCCATGCTGGGCCAGGAGATGGATTCTGGAAATGCAGACTCCGAGGAGCAGGGGATTAAGGCAGCATTGGATTCCTTTATTCTCCCAGAAGGATAAAGGAGATTTATCCCCAGACGAACCAGAGGTGATCACACTGAGGTCATTAGTGGGATTTCTTCCTTACTCCCACAAATACCCACTGGGGTGACAGAGTTCCCTACAAGGGCGGTGTTGGAAGGAGCTGCTGGAATGTTTTGCTGTTTATTGGGATCCACAGGATGTTTGGTGTCTCTCAGAGCTGTTCCAGGCTTTCCACAGACCCAAACGCTCCTCACACTTCTCCTCAGAGTAGAGAGGTTTCCCAGAGTGCTGGTTTTTAATTTCAGATGCTGGGATAACGACACGGCTTCAGGAGGCAGGAGACTCATTGTGCTGTGCCTCAGTCCAGGCAGGGACAACCCCCAGCTAATAAAAACCTCTTTAAAGCACAAAAAGTCCCATTAAACTGATATTATAAAGGCTGCAAATTGAAGCAGGCCTCAATCAGAAAGCAGCAGAATTTAATTCCCCCCCCTTGCCCATTTGCATGATGATCTCCTTCCTAATTGCCCATCTACGCTTTTCCCACAGAAGTGCTGTCCCGAGGTTGGAGATGGTTCCAGCTTTATGGAGCTTTGATCTTTATCTGCTTTTACTTTTTACAGGGCACAGAACCCGAGAGTGGCAGCTGCTTTCCTCTTGTTCCTCCTGTGGCAGTGAACTGCTCTTCCCAAGGACGGCTGCAGGAATTCTCAGGCAGCATAACGTATGGAATGCCAGGCACGCTACAGAATTCCAGTGGGAGCAGCAGGAACTTCTGTTCTTTACTGGCAGGGCTGTGCCATGAAGGGGAGCTCGGAGATATTGGTCAGCTCAGGGAATGAGCCTGGCTCATGGTAAGGAAATTCACTGTGCAGTTACTTCGGGCCCTTCTCCTCCTTCTCCTCCTTCTCCTCCTTCTCCTCCTCCTTCTCCTCCTCCTCCTCCTTCTCCTTCTCCTCCTCCTTCTCCTCCTCCTTCTCCTTCTCCTTCTCCTTCTCCTTCTCCTTCTCCTTCTCCTTCTCCTTCTCCTTCTCCTTCTCCTTCTCCTTCTCCTTCTCCTTCTCCTTCTCCTTCTCCTTCTCCTTCTCCTTCTCCTTCTCCTTCTCCTTCTCCTTCTCCCTCTCTTCCCAACACCAGTTCCAGACCTCAGTATAATCCATGTTCCCACAGCCTGACCTTGCAGTTTTCCCAGTTTAGCAGCCCCAGCCACACTTGCAGCCTCTCTGTCTGGACTTTGTCTTGCTGAAATCTCCCTTTGTTGATCCTTTGCTGCCTCACCTTTTATCCAGCAATAACGTGCAGTGGGTGGAAGCTTCTCAGAATTCCCTCCCTGTTCCACTGGAAACATTCCCAAGTGGAAGCAGCTGCACTGCCCATCAGCACTTGCCTGCTTTTAGGGGTGGTTGAGGCATGAAGGATGCAACAAATGGAGTTGGCTCCAAGGGGATGAAATGCTCCCCCTGAGGCTGCTCAGAGAGCTGCAGCTGAGGAATCCGGGTGGGAATCACTCCAAGAAAAAGGAAGGAAAAGAGAGCAGAGGAACAGGGATGCAATTCCAACCTCTCCAAGGACTGGGATGGGCACATTCACCATCACCATTTAATCTAGACACGATTTCTTCTTTGCCTCTGGCTGCCAGGAGCAGGATGAGCAGTTTAATGAGTTTAAATAGTGAATAGTTTAATTAGCTGGAAGAGACTGGATCAATAGCTGCTTAAACAAACAACTGGATCCCTGTTTCCAAGCTTGGATGTAGTTTTGGAAGGTTCCTGGCAGTTTGGCAGGGATTAGTGATGCTGAGAATGTGCTTTTTTGTGGGTTTGGGGCTTTTACTCCTGTTCACGTGGCTGCTCTTTTTCTTGTTGAGTGGAAAACAGGAGGGAAAGAGCAACGACGGAAGGAATTCCACTCTTGCTGCTTCAAGGGATGGATCAGGAAGGGAACAGGCTGCAGGGAATTTGGAGTGCAAACTGAGATCTCTCCGATATTTTCGGCTCAGTCAGTCCATCAGTGCTTGGTAGCTGTTTAGGCCACGTGCAAGGTGAATGATGGTGCACATGGCAGAGTTGCTGGTGGCTCCTTCCCCTGCCCGGCTGTCAGTCACCCTGCAGGGTGCTGGAGCAGCGTGCCAGAGGCCGTGGATCCTATGGATCCCATGGATCCCAGGGGCGTGATCAGGAGCCTGGGCCTGCTGGCCACTCCTTGCTCTCTCTTACCCTGATTTTTCAGCTCTGCAGCGAATCCAGCTTGAGTTTTTCAACCCCCTAGAAACCCAGGGACCTTTCATGTCTGTTCTCAGATCTGGGATTTAAATCCAGCCCTTATCAAAGCACCCCGTGACCAGGCAGGCCCTGAATCCCAGCAGGGATCTGATAAAGAGGGACCTGACATCCTAAAGAAACCCTTTGAAATCCTGCTGGGATTGATTTGTATCCATAATGGAGCCCCGAGCTCTCTGCCAGGGAGAGATGAAGCTGCTCCTTTGCTTTATTATCCTCAGGCCCATCCCAGCTTTGAGGGAAATTCAGTCCCTCTTCAAGCCCCAAAATCATGGAAAAGCTCCTTTGTATCCTCTCCACAGCCCCTACGTGGATTAATCAACTTTTTATTTGATATGGTGTCATTCTCCTTTTTTTTCCATGGATAAAACTCCACGGTGAGCAATCAGAGCAGAAATAGGAAATGCAGGAGTCTTGGATTCCACAGTGGGATTAACTTCCCTTTTCTGCTCTCTTTCAGGACAGGAAAAACCACTGAACTCGCCCCATCTTTGGGACCAAGAGCTTTGGTGCTGGAGTAGGCAAAGCCAGCTAGGGCCCCCCTTGTCCTGCCCATGGTGTGGGTCAGGGACAGGCTCCTCTTCTCCTCTGTGCTGGGATGAACTGCCTAGGGAATGCTATTACTGACAGCCCGGTCCTAGCCCCGGCTACTGGAAATGGGCGGAGGTGAAGAGGCAAGTGCCAGAGTTGCTTGGGGATGATGGAATTGTGGTGTTTGGCTGTGCCCAGAGGGGCAGGTTGGGCATTTCTGTGTGTCTGAGGACCGGTTTGGGTGCTGGGGAGCCCGGGGAGCCGAGGCTCCCGGGGGTGGGAGCTGGTGCAGGGCTGGGTGACAGCCTCTGGTCGGGCTCGGGGCAGGCCCTGGCCCCGGCACAGACACGCTGGGGTGCTTTGGGGCCGCTTGGGGAGCAATGGGAAGAAAATGAGGGATGGTGCTGGGCAGAGCGATCGGCCTGTGCTCGTGTCAGCGCAGCCGTGCAGGGCACTGGGATCTGGGTAAAACACCGGCTCTCCTGGTGTTCAGGGATGCAAGGTCTGAGGGACCGGATTTACTTGGGGTTTTCCAGGACAGCAGGAAGAAGAGGAAATGTGGTGCCAGAGGTGCGTCCCATCAGGTTGCAGTTCCCTCTTTCCCATTTCCATTTCCTCCTCAGTGCGGGTGTCCCCTGCAGCCCATGAGCACGTGGCCGGTGACAACTCCCTGTCTGTGGAGGGATTCCTTATGGAACAAGGGCAGATGACACTTGTGTGAGGCTTACGACTGTTAGAATTAGACCAGGATGGGTTTAAGGAAAACTAGAATCGTGTGTTAATCTTACTGGTCAATGAACAAATGGAATCCACACTTCTGTAAGAAAAAATAGAGTGTATGGAGCATATAGAAGAAGCTGGTTTTGCCTGCTGCTGCTGCTTGGCTGTATCATGTAACCCCATTCGAACTCTGCCTTCAAGACAGCTGTGAGACCGTGAAATAAAGAACTTAGCAGAACAGCAGCCTCCTCTGCTCTTTCACCCTGGTCCGAGAAGGAGGGGTACCCTGTCAAAGGCTCAACACTTGCCTTTCTGACTTTGTTTCTAAATTTCTACCTTTCTAATTTTGTTTGTTTCTAATTTTTTTGTTTGTTTGTTTCTAACTTTGTTTGTTTTCAACTTTCTCCCTTTAGAAATTTGTTTGTTTCTTGTATTTTACCTCTTTGTTTGTTTCTAAATTTCTGCCGTTGTAACTTTGTTTCTAACTTTCTACTTTTAAAATTTCATTTGTTTTTAACTTTTTATCATTCCTCCCAGCGAGGGCTGTGTGCAGAATACTAAAACCTGTTAAGTTCTTCACTTTTACGTCTATAGGCAAATGCTACTGATTTAGATGTAAATTCATTTTGAAATAAGCCAGCCCTCTCTGTCTACTCTGTCGCATACAGCAATATAAGAAGCTGGGAATAGAGATCCGCAGGTGTTGAGAATAAGGAGCCGGCGTTTTTCTGTAGGAAGGAAAGCAGCAAGCGCCTGGCCCCAGGAGCCGAGACGCTCGGGCTGCAGGAGCTGCAGAGCGCCCGGAGCCGGCTTTTCCCTGTGCTCTGTGCCTGCCCCCGGGCTGAGCTGGGCGGCGCTGCTGCCGCCTGGTGGCGAGAGCGCGGCACTGCCGCCCCCGACACGGCGCCCCGGCGCTGCTGCCGCCCGGTGCCGGCTGAGCCGAGAGGGCGGCGGCCTCGGTGGCTGCCGAGCGTGGCAAGGAGCGGGAGCGAGCGGGGCCGGGTCTGTCAGCGGAGGGGAGGGGCGAAGGGCGGTTCGGAGCGCCAAGGGACACGGCCGTGCACGAGTGGGGCCACAGCTATGGAAAGGGCCGGGCGCCGTGCGGGGCGGTGACCGCGGGGAATGACAACGCGGGGGGCGGCCCGGCGGGGCCGGTTTTGCCGGGCAGCAGAGGCGCGGTCGCAGCGCGACCCGGGCGGGAAGCACCGGGCGGGCACGGTCGGAATAGAGCCGCCCGCGTGTCGCTCTCAAGGAGGCGGCTCGGAAAGGAAGGCGCAGTTCCGCGCTCTCGGGACGGCGTTAAGTGACGTTTTTATTAGAATAGTATAGTATTTATTTTATTTTATTATTTTATTATCTGCCAGGACCTTGCAGAGGGTGGTTTACACTTCCGCCACACTCAAGATGGCGGACGCAGTAGGCCCCCTGCGAGAGGTGTCCCTGCCGATGCCTGCCGCCGGTCGCGGAGCCGTCGGCCGCCTCCGGCGCGGCTGACCCCGCCAGCCGTGTCCTCGCACCGGGAAGCACGGCGGAAAATCGCGCGGAAAGCGCGGGGCCGGCGTCGGAGTCCGGGCCGGATTCAGGCAGCCGACTAGACAGAAGCCCTTGTGAGGGGCGGCGGGGGCCCTAAGTGTACCACACTAAAGATGGCGGCTCGACCGGAAGTGGCTTCTGCCAGCACCCAAGATGGCGGCGAAGGGCGGAGGTGTCGTCACTGCCACACTAAAGATGGCGGTCGTGTGCACTGTTTTCTGACCTTCTCAATATGGCGGCAGGGAAGGCCCCCCCCAAGCTGCGTCTATTCGGCTGCCTGAACGCGACGCCGACGCCGACGCCGACGCCAGCCCAGCGCTTGCGCGCAATTTTCTGAGGCGTTTCCCGCTACGCGGACACCGACTGTGGGGTCAGCGGCGCCTGGGGCAGGCGGGAGCATTCAGGCAGTCGAATAGACGGAGCGGGGGGCGGGGGGGGGGGTGGTCCTTCCGGCCGCCATCTTGAGAAGGTCGAATAGCCACATCGGTGCGGTACCGGTGACTTCCGCCCTTCTTCGCCAGGAGCGCCAATGGCGGGGAGCCCGGGGAGCAGCGCTGCCGGGCCGGGGGCACCGGGGCGGGTGCTCCGGGCTCGGAGGTGAGCGGGGAACGGGGACAGCCCCGAGCGGACGGTGGGGGCCGCGGGGGATCGGTATTCCGGCCCAGGGATGAGTGTTCCGGCACAGGGGTGGCTGTCCCGGCACAGGGATGCGTTCCTGGACTGTCTAATAATATTATTTAACGATCGTGCAAGGAGATCTGTATAAAAAAATCCTCCGTGGTCATCCTTCTCCCACAGCCCCGCTGTGTTTTCAGGATCTTGGGGGAAGAGTTTGGGTCTGAACAAGGCTCTCGGGCACAGGGTGGGATTCTTGGGGTGCAGGGCCAGGATTTGGACTCGATGCTCCCTGTGGGTCCCTTGCAGCCCAGGAAATGCTGCGATCCTGTGCCTCTGAGGGTGAAATAAAGGGGAGCGGTGGGGTTTGTGCCCGCTGTATTCTCGGCCCCGCCGGCTCAGGACGGGTTAAAGGCGCAGCTGCCCCGAGACAGCGGGACCGGCCGGGGCTGCTCGCTCCCGGTGCTGCCGCCTCGTGGGGAGAGCCCGGCACTGCAGCCCGCGCAGGCGCTGGACCACGGGATGGGCGTGGAACAGCAGCGCAGGGGATGCTGAGGCAGCCCAGGGAATGCTGCGGTCCCAGGGAAGGCTGAGGCGTCCCCTGCCCGGGGCACTCGGCAGCAAAGCCCTGATGTTGAGCAGAAAAAGGAAAGTTCTGGGTTAGTGGGAGGAGGTTTCTGGAATGGAGCTGGGACAGGTGCTGATCCACGCATGGAATCACGGGCTGGTTTGGCTTGGAAGGGACCACCAGGATCATTTACACTTTGTTTGTTGTCTGATTGCACAGCGAAGAACATCCAGAACTGCCACCTCACCCTCACGGACAGCAGGAATGTCTTCCATAGCTCTTGTTTTGGAATGGGAATGGCTGTTGGGAGCTCTGGCAGGACCAGGTAAGAAGAGAAATGGGATCATTGTGGCTGCTGCTGGAGGTGGTTTTCTGCTTTCCGGCTGTTCTTCTCATTGATCCTTTCACAGCAGTGTTCTAGGGCACATTTGAGGGTAATTCCAGGAATTTGAAACCAGATAAAAACTGGTGGGGCAAAAATGTGAACACAATCCATTTCTGGTAGTTCCAAGCTTCTCCCACAACACCGTTCCAGGGGAAAGCTGATAAAAGGGTAAAGATGCAGAGGAACAAGTGCTGTAAAGCCCCCTGGCGCTCTGAGAGAGCAAACCTTCCAGTAGTCCCAGCAGATCTCTTGGAGAAAGTGTGGGATCGCAAGGTTTTCCAGGAAAGCAAAACAAGGGTGGAGATGAGGGAATAGGCTTCCAGTTCTTCCTTTAGCTGAAAGCCTGGGGGAATTGAGAGGGGCCACAAGAACTGTTTGTGTAGGCAAATGGGAGTTTGGGGTCTGAATCTGAGTTTCCCTCTGGGGCATTTTTGAGGGAAAAGCTGAGGTGCTGTTTAAGGGAGAGAATGGACATTTTTGGGGTGGAAAAAGTTGAATCAATATTGTAGAGGAAGTAAAACGCTGGGGGTAAAAGTGGATGCAATGTGGAGGGGACAGATTGAATATTTTGGAGGCAAAATGGGGAACTGAGTAGTGGAGAGATGGGGAACATTTTGGAGGCAACACTTGACAAACTCTCTGGGGTGGAGAACGACCACATTGAGGGAAAAATGAGGTGATGAGCAGTGGGCACGTAGGGAAGGTCGTGGGGGTAAATCTTGAGAAAAGCCCCGTGGTATTCAAGAAATCCTTGGTAGCAGGACTGAGGAATTCAGTGGTGGAAAAATAGGGGAATTTTGCGGGGGTAAAACTTTAAAAGATCTAAGAGTTGAGAGTGTGTGTTTTTAGGTAGAAAGGATGTCTTGTTGAAGTTGGGCGTCTGGATTGTGGCATTTATGGATCCAGAAAGTAGAAGATAAAGGAGACTCCCAAAGCCTCGGTAGCTGTGTTAAGAAATCCGTCCCAGGGAAGAAAGGTACCTAAACCTCCTAGAAGTAGGGACTAATTAGCATGGGAAGGGGAAAACCCACCCCCAGTGGGAGAGAGCACGCCGGGTAAGGGAAGAGAAGGATGCCCTTAAGAAGAAGTAGGGAAGGTGAATTTCTCGGCTTGCTGAAATGTATCAAAAAGTTTGGAATCTGGGTCTGTGTGGAGGCCGGGATTTTCTCAGCCATATGCAGAGCCCAGCACTAGGAATAAAGGAATTCCAGGCTTTACAACGCCAAAAATGCAGTACCAGAGAGTTCTGTTATCCCGAGGACTTGGGGGATACTTGGCAAAAATTTCCGGGGGCCCAGGCTGGACCGAGCTTTTAACGCTCCCCGGATTCACGGGATCGGGGATTCCAGCGTGCCCTGCACGGGTTTTTTCAGGGAAGTCCCAAATCCTTCGTGTGAGCACGAAGCAGAATCCCCTGGGAGCTGTGAAGGCAACAGGATATTTCTTGGGAATTTTGAAGGGTTGGGTGAGTCCTCAGTGTTAGGTTGGAATGAACGCAAATTGTCCGGGAGTTGCTGGTTTGGGGATGGCCGGGTCTGGGTTTGGATTTGTGGGCACCGAGTGTTCCTTGTGTCAGCTTTAGGTCTTCTGGATTGGTGGGAATTGTCAGAGAAAAGAGAAGGCAATTGAAATGCGGAGCTCCATTCCCGGAGAAATGGTCAGGATGGGAGCGGGAAGGCTGTGGAGCTGCTGGGAGCTCGTGGAGAACGAAAGGATCTGAGGCCTGGAGGCAAAAGCTGTGGAACAAAGCCTGAAAAGGGTGTGGGGTGGGGCGGGAGGGGGAGGAGGGCACCGTGGTGGGGGGAAAGAGGGAAAGGATCCCTGCTCCGGGAATCCAGCAGGGACCAGGAGAGGATCATTTTCCATCCACTGCTCTCAGTGGAATCCTAATAAGGACGGTGGAAGGGAAGTGATTCGTTTGTTCTTAGGTTTGGAATGAAAGGTGCTCTTGCAGAGGGGACTATTGACCTGTTAAAATTCTGTTGGATACAGGAAAAGAGGGAGGAAGCAAGCAGCTGGGGAATGAAGGGGTGGATTTTTTGGTGGATACAGGGAAAGACACGGGAAGGGGCTCTCAAGTAGAATACACCTCACGGGCAGCACCAGGAGAAGCCTCAAGTGCCCTTTTTTTCCAAGCTCTGACATTCCAGAGGAGTAAGCAGTGGTCAGCCCATCACTTTCTGTATTCCTTGGATGCCCAGTGCTTTGTTGGGAAGAGATAATATTTGGAAATGAACAAATCCGGGGATGTAATTTCCTGATAGTAAAGCCCCAGAGAGCCTGGTTTTGATATCCTTCCAGCACCCAAACGCAGCAGAGGGAATCCTGGCGGAGCTGGAAAACGCTGTCGCTCCGTCGGTGGAATTCCTGGCAACTGGAAAGCAGCAGAAGCAGCAAGAACAGAGTTGGAAGCAGGCTCCAGCCGGGTAAGGCAGACACCAAATCCTTTGGAACTGGGCAGGGGTGGGAAGAATGAATTCTTACATTTGTAGCCCAGGGATTCCTGAGCAGGATCCCGGCAGGGAAGACTGCAGGGATCAGGCTGGGGCCTGATCGCAGCTGGGGGCAGCGAGCCTTGGAATTGGCTGAAGGGAAGAAAGAGGGATCCTTTGAGCACAAGGATCAGGTGTCAAATGCGGAGATGGCATCAGACAATTCCTCGGGAGGGTTTAGTTCCTGGGCCAAATCGATCTGCTGCCTTGTGAAGGAGCTCAGAGACCTGGGAAGAGCCCAAGCAACGCAGGGAATGCACCGGCAGATAAAAGTGCCGGGGAACGGTGGGGAAAAGCATCCGAACAGGGGGCCTCGTTTTGTACAGGGACGGTACAAAAAATTGTCCGAAAGAATAGGAATGGAATGGGATTTTACGTATTCCTCGGAGGCCACAATCCAGTGGGAAGGCTGAGAGAAAGAAACAAGGCCTAAAAAGGCAGATGAGCCAAATCTGCCCAAAGCCTCCAATGGCCACATTCCCTGGCATTGCTGAGGACTTCAGCCAAGCTCCAAGCAAAAGGTGAGCCCCTGATTTTGGTGCCAAGGGAAACTCCAAGTTAAGAATGATCCAAATATGAAGCGCTTCTCACAAAACTCAGCTTTGCAAACCTTTCTTTGGGCTAAAAAAGAAAAGATGGGAATGCCCTTGGCAGAAAAGCAGCTGTGAGGCACAGCAGGCTTCAAATGCCTGTCAGCAGGAGCTCCAGGAGAAACGGCTGCTGGCTCCGGGCATCCTGGGCTTTCCAGGCAGGTTTTGTAGCGGATTGCAAGGCAGTTTTCCTGCCTCTGGGGGGTGGCACCTGCATCCCGCTGGAAAGGGAAAATGTGGAGAGAGGGGCAAGCGGGAAGACGGTTGCTGATGTGTGTCCTTGGATCGCAGTTCCTCCCGGTGAGTCTGTGCTGCTGGAAGTTTGAAGGAGATCAGTCCTGGAGTACGTGTGGGTTCACCTGTGGGGTTTGGGAGCGACGCTGGCCATGAAATTCCAGGGATGTTCCCTTTGCTGGAGTGAGAAGCAGTGGAAGCACTTTGCTGTCTGCTTCTTCATCGCCTGCGCCTCGGTCCCCTGGGGCTCCAGGTAATCCCCTCTCACCTTTGCTTTTCCAAGGGTCTCTAAATGAGGGCTTGAGCTTTGGTGTAGCTCCCTTTACAGGGAAGATCTGTTCCAGGAAAGGTCTCCTGGTCTGGACCGATGGCGTTGCAGGAAGAGCAGGAAACCCCGCAGCTCCTGTGGCTCCCTCATCCGATTTGCCTGCAGGCAGCAGCAAGGATCATTCCCAAGTGTCATGCCCTGGCTCCGTGACTCGGTGAGGTTGTGTTCCCCCAAAGGCCAGGGGCCGCTTTGTTTTGCGGCTCACGAAAGTCCAGCTCGGTGGTGCTGGGTTTGGTTTTTGTGTGTAATGAAGGCACTAAAAAATTCCCCTCCTTCACTGGCACAGCCCTGGAGTGGGAGCAGATTCCCCTTATCCCGCAGTTATCCCGCTCCTGCCCTGGATCCCTGCGGTGCCGTGTGTTCTCCAAGCTCACAGCACTGCTGGCTCGAGACAAGAAAAACAATCCCTGTTCCTTCTCTTCTCCGTCCTTGATGTTCCCAGGCCCTGCATCTCCCTGGCTATTCCCTGTGGGAGTCTTCATCTCCATCCCACCTTATCCCGATCAGGTAAGGGTCTGAGACGTGTTTAGCAGCAAATGCATTCCTGTGAAGAAAGCCAAGAGCAAAGAGCATCCAGATGCAGAGAAGTCTTTAGAAAAGCGTTCCAGACGTGCAAATGAGGGATGTGTCTTCCTGCATCTCCTGTTGTTTTTCTCTGTCACGTTTTGGAAGGGTTTCTCTCAGTGATTTCCTGCAGTCCAGGTGCGTCCCTTCTTTTGTCCAAATCCAGTGCCAGAGGATTGAACAACTGACGAGTGGGGCCTGGGATGAAAACGGTTCTCCTAAAATGAGGGAAACAATGCTAGAAGAGAAATGAGCATCCTTTTAATGCCTGGAATAAAAATGCTGGAAAAGGGCACTTTTTATTTGATATGGTGTCATTCTCCTTTTTTTTTCCATAGCTAAAACTCCACGGTGAGCAAGCAGAGCAGAAATAGGAAATGCAGGAGTCTTGGATTCCACAGTGGGATTAACTTCCCTTTTCTGCTCTCTTTCAGGACAGGAAAAACCACTGAACTCGCCCCATCTTTGGGACCAAGAGCTTTTGGTGCTGGAGTAGGCAAAGCCAGCTAGGGCCCCCCTTGTCCTGCCCATGGTGTGGGTCAGGGACAGGCTCCTCTTCTCCTCTGTGCTGGGATGAACTGCCTAGGGAATGCTATTACTGACAGCCCGGTCCTAGCCCCGGCTACTGGAAATGGGCGGAGGTGAAGAGGCAAGTGCCAGAGTTGCTTGGGGATGATGGAATTGTGGTGTTTGGCTGTGCCCAGAGGGGCAGGTTGGGCATTTCTGTGTGTCTGAGGACCGGTTTGGGTGCTGGGGAGCCCGGGGAGCCGAGCTCTCAGTGCATTCCCAGCTCACCCGGGGGTGGGAGCTGGTGCAGGGCTCTGGTCGGGCTCGGGGCAGGCCCTGGCCCCGGCACAGACACGCTGGGGTGCTTTGGGGCCGCTTGGGGAGCCGTGGGAGGAGAATGAGGGATGGTGCTGGGCAGAGCGATCGGCCTGTGCTCGTGTCAGCGCAGCCGTGCAGGGCACTGGGATCTGGGTAAAACACCGGCTCTCCTGGTGTTCAGGGAAGCAAGGTCTGTATTTATCCATACATATTTATCCCTACATATTTATCCCTACATATTTATCCATGGATTATCCATATATGTTTATCCATATACATTTATCCATATTTTTATCCACGTATTTACCCATGAATTTATCCCTATATTTACCCATGTATTTACCCAGGTATTTTATGAACACTCAAGTGCCATATCCATGTATTTTATGAGCACTTCCAGGGTTGGTGACTCCACCACTGCCC
The DNA here is from genome assembly GCF_965178545.1 of Coloeus monedula. Lineage (NCBI taxonomy): Eukaryota > Metazoa > Chordata > Aves > Passeriformes > Corvidae > Coloeus > Coloeus monedula. Next base: position 74,417 of record NW_028120492.1, read on the forward strand.
TGGGCAGCTGTTCCAGCGCTGGACAACCCTTCCCATGCTGGGCCAGGAGATGGATTCTGGAAATGCAGACTCCGAGGAGCAGGGGATTAAGGCAGCATTGGATTCCTTTATTCTCCCAGAAGGATAAAGGAGATTTATCCCCAGACGAACCAGAGGTGTTCACACTGAGGTCATTAGTGGGATTTCTTCCTTACTCCCACAAATACCCACTGGGGTGACAGAGTTCCCTACAAGGGCGGTGTTGGAAGGAGCTGCTGGAATGTTTTGCTGTTTATTGGGATCCACAGGATGTTTGGTGTCTCTCAGAGCTGTTCCAGGCTTTCCACAGACCCAAACGCTCCTCACACTTCTCCTCAGAGTAGAGAGGTTTCCCAGAGTGCTGGTTTTTAATTTCAGATGCTGGGATAACGACACGGCTTCAGGAGGCAGGAGACTCATTGTGCTGTGCCTCAGTCCAGGCAGGGACAACCCCCAGCTAATAAAAACCTCTTTAAAGCACAAAAAGTCCCATTAAACTGATATTATAAAGGCTGCAAATTGAAGCAGGCCTCAATCAGAAAGCAGCAGAATTTAATTCCCCCCCCTTGCCCATTTGCATGATGATCTCCTTCCTAATTGCCCATCTACGCTTTTCCCACAGAAGTGCTGTCCCGAGGTTGGAGATGGTTCCAGCTTTATGGAGCTTTGATCTTTATCTGGTTTTACTTTTTACAGGGCACAGAACCCGAGAGTGGCAGCTGCTTTCCTCTTGTTCCTCCTGTGGCAGTGAACTGCTCTTCCCGAGGACGGCTGCAGGAATTCTCAGGCAGCATAACGTATGGAATGCCAGGCATGCTACAGAATTCCAGTGGGAGCAGCAGGAACTTCTGTTCTTTACTGGCAGGGCTGTGCCATGAAGGGGAGCTCGGAGATATTGGTCAGCTCAGGGAATGAGCCTGGCTCATGGTAAGGAAATTCACTGTGCAGTTACTTCGGGCCCTTCTCCTCCTTCTCCTCCTTCTCCTCCTTCTCCTCCTTCTCCTCCTTCTCCTCCTCCTCCTCCTCCTCCTCCTCCTCCTTCTCCTTCTCCTTCTCCTTCTCCTTCTCCTTCTCCTTCTCCTTCTCCTCCTTCTCCTTCCCCTTCTCCTTCACCTTCTCCTTCTCCTTCTCCTTCTCCTTCTCCTCCTCCTTCTCCTCCTTCTCCTCCTTCTCCTCCTTCTCCTCCTTCTCCTCCTTCTCCTCCTTCTCCTCCTTCTCTTCCTTCTCTTCCTTCTCCTCCTTCTCCTCCTTCTCCTCCTTCTCCTCCTTCTCCTCCTTCTCCTCCTTCTCCTCCTTCTCCTCCTTCTCCTTCTCCTTCTCCTTCTCCTTCTCCTCCTTCCCTCTCTTCCCAACACCAGTTCCAGACCTCAGTATAATCCATGTTCCCACAGCCTGACCTTGCAGTTTTCCCAGTTTAGCAGCCCCAGCCACACTTGCAGCCTCTCTGTCTGGACTTTGTCTTGCTGAAATCTCCCTTTGTTGATCCTTTGCTGCCTCACCTTTTATCCAGCAATAACGTGCAGTGGGTGGAAGCTTCTCAGAATTCCCTCCCTGTTCCACTGGAAACATTCCCAAGTGGAAGCAGCTGCACTGCCCATCAGCACTTGCCTGCTTTTAGGGGTGGTTGAGGCATGAAGGATGCAACAAATGGAGTTGGCTCCAAGGGGATGAAATGCTCCCCCTGAGGCTGCTCAGAGAGCTGGAGCTGAGGAATCCGGGTGGGAATCACTCCAAGAAAAAGGAAGGAAAAGAGAGCAGAGGAACAGGGATGCAATTCCAACCTCTCCAAGGACTGGGATGGGCACATTCACCATCACCATTTAATCTAGACACGATTTCTTCTTTGCCTCTGGCTGCCAGGAGCAGGATGAGCAGTTTAATGAGTTTAAATAGTGAATAGTTTAATTAGCTGGAAGAGACTGGATCAATAGCTGCTTAAACAAACAACTGGATCCCTGTTTCCAAGCTTGGATGTAGTTTTGGAAGGTTCCTGGCAGTTTGGCAGGGATTAGTGATGCTGAGAATGTGCTTTTTTGTGGGTTTGGGGCTTTTACTCCTGTTCACGTGGCTGCTCTTTTTCTTGTTGAGTGGAAAACAGGAGGGAAAGAGCAACGATGGAAGGAATTCCACTCTTGCTGCTTGAAGGGATGGATCAGGAAGGGAACAGGCTGCAGGGAATTTGGAGTGCAAACTGAGATCTCTCCGATATTTTCGGCTCAGTCAGTCCATCAGTGCTTGGTAGCTGTTTAGGCCACGTGCAAGGTGAATGATGGTGCACGTGGCAGAGTTGCTGGTGGCTCCTTCCCCTGCCTGGCTGTCAGTCACCCTGCAGGGTGCTGGAGCAGCGTGCCAGAGGCCGTGGATCCTATGGATCCCATGGATCCCAGGGGCGTGATCAGGAGCCTGGGCCTGCTGGCCACTCCTTGCTCTCTCTTACCCTGATTTTTCAGCTCTGCAGCGAATCCAGCTTGAGTTTTTCAACCCCCTAGAAACCCAGGGACCTTTCATGTCTGTTCTCAGATCTGGGATTTAAATCCAGCCCTTATCAAAGCACCCCGTGACCAGGCAGGCCCTGAATCCCAGCAGGGATCTGATAAAGAGGGACCTGACATCCTAAAGAAACCCTTTGAAATCCTGCTGGGATTGATTTGTATCCATAATGGAGCCCCGAGCTCTCTGCCAGGGAGAGATGAAGCTGCTCCTTTGCTTTATTATCCTCAGGCCCTTCCCAGCTTTGAGGGAAATTCAGTCCCTCTTCAAGCCCCAAAATCATGGAAAAGCTCCTTTGTATCCTCTCCACAGCCCCTACGTGGATTAATCAACTTTTTATTTGATATGGTGTCATTCTCCTTTTTTTTTCCATAGCTAAAACTCCACGGTGAGCAATCAGAGCAGAAATAGGAAATGCAGGAGTCTTGGATTCCACAGTGGGATTAACTTCCCTTTTCTGCTCTCTTTCAGGACAGGAAAAACCACTGAACTCGCCCCATCTTTGGGACCAAGAGCTGTGGTGCTGGAGTAGGCAAAGCCAGCTAGGGCCCCCCTTGTCCTGCCCATGGTGTGGGTCAGGGACAGGCTCCTCTTCTCCTCTGTGCTGGGATGAACTGCCTAGGGAATGCTATTACTGACAGCCCGGTCCTAGCCCCGGCTACTGGAAATGGGCGGAGGTGAAGAGGCAAGTGCCAGAGTTGCTTGGGGATGATGGAATTGTGGTGTTTGGCTGTGCCCAGAGGGGCAGGTTGGGCATTTCTGTGTGTCTGAGGACCGGTTTGGGTGCTGGGGAGCCCAGGGAGCCGAGCTCTCAGTGCATTCCCAGCTCTCCCAGTGGTGGGAGCTGGTGCAGGGCTGGGTGACAGCCTCTGGTCGGGCTCGGGGCAGGCCCTGGCCCCGGCACAGACACGCTGGGGTTGTTTGGGGACGCTTGGGGAGCCGTGGGAGGAGAATGAGGGATGGTGCTGGGCGGAGCGATCGGCCTGTGCTCGTGTCAGCGCAGCCGTGCAGCGCACTGGGATCTGGGTAAAACTCCAGCTCTCCTGGCGTTCAGGGATGCAAGGTCTGAGGCACTGGATTTACTTGGGGCTTTCCAGGACAGCAGGAACAAGAGGAGGTGTGGTGCCAGAGGTGCGTCCCATCAGGTTGCAGTTCCCTCTTTCCCATTTCCATTTCCTCCTCAGTGCAGGTGTCCCCTGCAGCCCATGAGCACGGGGCTGGTGACAACTCCCTGTCTGTAGAGGGATTCCTTATGGAACAAGGGCAGATGACACTTGTGTGAGGCTTACGACTGTTAGAATTAGACCAGGATGGGTTTAAGGAAAACTAGAATCGTGTGTTAATCTTACTGGTCAATGAACAAATGGAATCCACACTTCTGTAAGAAAAAATAGAGTGTATGGAGCATATAGAAGAAGCTGGTTTTGCCTGCTGCTGCTGCTTGGCTTTATCATGTAACCCCTTTCGAACTCTGCCTTCAAGACAGCTGTGAGACCGTGAAATAAAGAACTTAGCAGAACAGCAGCCTCCTCTGCTCTTTCACCCTGGTCCAAGAAGGAGGGGTACCCTGTCAAAGGCTCAACACTTGCCTTTCTGACTTTGTTTCTAAATTTCTACCTTTCTAATTTTGTTTGTTTCTAATTTTTTTGTTTGTTTGTTTCTAACTTTGTTTGTTTTCAACTTTCTCCCTTTAGAAATTTGTTTGTTTCTTGTATTTTACCTCTTTGTTTGTTTCTAAATTTCTGCCGTTGTAACTTTGTTTCTAACTTTCTACTTTTAAAGTTTCATTTGTTTTTAACTTTTTACCATTCCTCCCAGGGAGGGATGTGTGCAGAATACTAAAACGTGTTAAGTTCTTCATTTTTACATCTATAGGCAAATGCTACTGATGTAGATGTAAATTCATTTTGAAATGAGCCAGCCCTCTCTGTCTACTCTGTCGCATACAGCAATATAAGAAGCTGGGAATAGAGATCAGCAGGTTTTGAGAATAACGAGCCGGCGTTTTTCTGTAGGAAGGAAAGCAGCAAGCGCCTGGCCCCAGGAGCCGAGACGCTCGGGCTGCAGGAGCTGCAGAGCGCCCAGAGCCGGCTTTTCCCTCTGCTCTGTGCCTGCCCCCGGGCTGAGCTGGGCGGCGCTGCTGCCGCCCGGTGCCGGCTGAGCCGAGAGGGCGGCGGCCTCGGTGACTGCCGAGCGTGGCAAGGAGCGGGAGCGAGCGGGGCGGTGTCTGTCAGCGGAGGGGAGGGTCCCGGGAGCGGCCCCGGTGCGGCCCCGGTGCGCGGGGCGGGCCCGGCCCGGGAGAGAGGGGCGGGGCCCCGAGCGATGGAGCCGCCCCCGTGCCGGGCAGGGCGGGCCCCGGGGCCGGGCGGGGCCGGGGCTCTGGGGCGGGGCCGAGCGGGGCCGGGCGGGGCCGGGGGCGGCTTCAGGGGCGGGGCCGGGCCCGGCTCAGGTGCGCGGGGCCGGGTCCGCACAGGTGCGCGGGGTCCCAGGGCGGCTGCGCAGGGCGGGGCCGAGGTGATTTAAGCCCCCGAAATCGCCCCTGCCGCCATTTGCTCCCTCAGAGCTCGGGGAGGCTGCGGCCGGGCCGGGCTCCCCCGGCGTGGCCCGGGAGAGGCCCCCGCTCCCCCTCTTTCTTCCCCGTCTTTCTTCCCCCTGTTTCTCCTGCCCTTATCCTCCTCCTTCTTCCCCCGCTTATCACCTCTTTCCTACCCCCCCCAGTTTCTTTCTCTCTCCCCCACACCCTCCCTGTCTCTCCCAGCCCCCTGCCTGCCCTCTCCCCAGCGCCCCCCCACCCTCTCTCCCTGCTCCCCTGTGCATCCCCGACCCCCCCCGCCTCCTTTCTCCCCCACCCCTCCTTTCTCCCCTCTCCGTACCCCGCTCCCCAACCCGACTCCCCTCTCTTCCTCCTCCTCTGACCATCATCCCTCCCCCTCACCCGACCTTTCCCTTCCCCCCTCGTTCTCCCCAACCCACCCCGACTCCTCTCCCTACCCCATCTCATCCCTCCCCGTTCCCTCTTTCCCCCGCAGCCGCGGGGCTCAGGGCGCCGGAGAATAAAGCCCAGAGGGCCGGAGCCCGGCGCCCCTGCCCTCGCTGGAGCCTCGCACGGGGGACCCGCTCGGCGGGTCCCCCGTGCAGTACAAAAACAGCGCCGGGGCTCCGGCTTTCCACACATCACACTGGGGATCCCCTCCTCAGGAGGGGTTCCCGGGGGGGGTGGTGGGTTTTGGGGAGGGTGGTGTGTTGGGGTGGGCCCCCTCCTCAGGAGGGGTTCCCGGGGGGGTGGTGGGTTTCGGGGAGGGGGGTGGGTTGGGGTGAGCCCCCTCCTTAGGAGGGGGTCCCGGGGGGGTGGGTGGGATGGGCCCCCTCCGGAGGAGGGGGTCCGGGGGAGGGGGTCAGGGTGGGCCCCCTCCGGAGGAGGGGGTCCGGGGGAGGGGGGTGGGGCGGAGGGGGGACTTTCCCCCCCTCCAGTCCCCGCCCCCTCTCCCGGACCCCCTCCTCCGGACCGGGGCCCCGGGGGGAGGGAGGAGGGGTGGGGTGGGGGGGTCCGGGCGGGAGGGGCTGTTGGTTTGGCCTGTGGTCTCTATGTCTGTTCATGCCACAGAGTGACGTGACCCCTCTCTGCTTCCCCCCCCCCCCCGAGGCCCCGGTCCGGGGGAGGGGGTCCCGGGGAGGGGGCTGGGGTGAGCCCCGTCCGGAGGAGGGGGTCCGGGAGAGGGGGCGGGGACTGGAGGGGGGGGAAAGTCCCCCCTCCGCCCCCACCCCCCTCCCCCCGACCCCCTCCTCCGGAGGGGCCCCACCCTAACCCCCTCCCGGGACCCCCTCCTCCGGAGGGGGCCCACCCCAACCCACCACCCTCCCTGAAACCCACCCACCCCCCCGGGACCCCCTCCTGAGGAGGGGGCCCACCCCAACCCACCACCCTCCCCGAAACCCACCACCCCCCCGGGAACCCCTCCTGAGGAGGGGATCCCCAGTGTGATGTGTGGAAAGCCGGAGCCCCGGCGCTGTTTTTGTACTGCACGGGGGACCCGCCGAGCGGGCCCGGCCCGTGTGGGGCTCCAGCGAGGGCAGGGGCGCCGGGCTCCGGCCCTCTGGGCTTTATTCTCCGGCGCCCCGTGCCCCGCGGCTGCGGGGGAAAGACGGGACAGAGGATGGGAATAAGGGAGCAGACGGGGTCAAAGAAGGAGCGCAGGTGGGGGGTTCGGGGTGTGCAGGGAGAGGTGGGATGGGGGGACAGGAAAGGAGGCGGGGGGAAGACGAGGACGGAGCACAAGTGGGGGGTCAAGGTGCAGAGGGGAAACGAGGGAAGAGGAACAGGGGGAGGTGGAGGGGGAAGGAAAGGTGGGAGACGGAGGGGGAGGATTGAGGGCAGGTGGGGGGAACTGCGAGGGGAAGGGGAGCAGGGTGAGGGGGCAGGGGGGACCCGGGATGGGGGCGAAGGAACGGTGGAGAAGGGGAGAGAGGGTGGAGGGGTAGGGCAGGGTTGGGGTGTGTAGGGGGACAGGGAAGGGGGATGGGGGGGACCGGGCCGGGGGGGTAGGGAGGGGAGGGCTAGGGGGGAGAGGGGGGGGGGTAGGGGGGGGGGGGTGTAGGGGGTGGGGGAGGGGAGGCAGAGAGGGGAGAACGGAGAAGGGTTAGAAGAAGACAAACTAACACAAATATAAAGGAAAAGAACTACAGAGACATAGAAATATGGAAATACAGAGATCTAGAGCCCGGTCCGGCCACAACCGTTCCCACGGAGCGCCGAGGGAGCAAATGGCGGCGGCGCCGATTCCCGAGGCTTAAATCCCCTCGGCCCCGCCCCGCGCAGCCGCTCTGGGGCCCCGCGCACCTGTGCGGACCCCGCCCTTCACACCTGTGCCAGGCCCGCCCCGCCCCGCCCGCGCCCGTAAATGCTGGCGGATCCGCGCCCGCTCCGCTTTGTGCGGTGGATGCTCATCCTGCTCCTCCCGGGCTGTGGCGGGACCGTCGTTCGGAGCGCTGTGCGGAGCCCGGCACCGGGGGCTGCTCCCGCCGCTGCGCCGAGCCTGAGGCGCTGAGGTGGGAACGGGACCCGGGCCCTGGGATTCGGGGCTGGGTCCTGTCGGTGTCTGCTGGGGGTCCCGGGCCGAGCCGCTTGTCTCTCGGCGGGCGGGGTGCGGCTGCCGGGCTCGGAGAACTGAGGTGGGATGGGGGATGGCATTAGGCTTCGGGATCGCCGCGGCTGGCAAGTGCCGCTCCGGGATTGGCGCTGGCGCCGAGCCCGGCGCTGCCGCTCCGGCTGCGGCCAGCGCGGGGCTGGGCTCCCGCCGGAGCTCCGGCTACGCTCCCGCTGCGGCCGTGGGGAGCCGGGGCCGTGCCGGTGCCGGGCCCGCCGGGAGGGCGGCGCTTCCCCGCAGCAGGCGCTGGATCGCGCCTGGAAGCGGCCGGGCCGCGGGGACCGCCCGTGCCCGCCCCGGCACCCCCCGAGGCCGCCGCTCCCTCAGCGCCGCCCGCCCTGTGGGGCGCCCCCTGGCGCAACCGGAGCGCCGGCGCTCCCGGCCCGGCCCCGCCCGCAGCCCCCGCGGGGACGCGGAGCTCCCCCAGCCCCGGCACTGCCGAGGCCGCCGCACCCCCTGCGCACGGCAGCGCCCGCCTCCCCCTGCCCCGGGCCGCTCCCCCGGGGGCCTCCCGCCCGCCGCGGCCCCGCCCAACCAGCGCGCCTGCAGCGGGACGAGCCGCTCCCCCGGCCCGGCCGCTGGCGCCGAGGCCGCTGCTGCCGCTCCTGCTCTGACTGCGCCCGCTGCGGGACCGGGGCCTCGCCGGGGCTCGCTGCTGCTTGAGCCGCTCATCCCACAACTGCCGCTTGAGACCTGATGCTCTCCTTCCTCCCCCCCGCTTTCTCTGCGGCTTGCACGCTCCACTGCAAAAACCTCTGGCTTTAAAAGGCCAGGGAAAAATGTTTCCTCTTTATTTCCAGAGCACAGGAGATCCTGAGTGGCAATGGGTACACAAGGACCACCAAGTCGAACCCTTATGTGAATGGCTCCTCTGGCCACTGAACCCACACCTGGGCACTCTCAGCACCCTGCTCCAGCCAAGCCAATCTCAGCTCCTGGCAATGTCCTGCCTGGGATAGGAATGCCAAGTGCCAGCAAGATCATTCCTATGCAAATACAACTCCTTCTTTTATGCTAATGCTGCTTGCCACACCAGCCCCTGTAATTGCCATAGGGCAGAGCTCCATGGCCAGCACCTGATCATGCAACAACACAGGTGAGCAGTTGTGTGACAGCACTGAACTCTTCCCATAACCCTGATTTCCTGCCCTTTCCAGGATTTACCCAACAGCTGTAAAGGTGCTTGTTCCATGGCCCTTTCCAGGGAGAAATGAGCAAGGCAAGTCCTGAGGGTTCACTTGGTCCATGGCCAAAGCTCTTCTGGAGAGGGTCAGGGCTGCTCCTGCCTGCAGAGGGGCCTTTCCCACAGGTGAGTGTTCACAGCCCAAAATCCCAGGGGCTGCTGAGGCCGGGCCAGCTTTTGTGGCCCAGAGCTGCACAGAGCTCTCAGCAACTCCTGCTCACTGCCAGGAGTGTTCCTTGGTGCTCCTTCCGTGTGTCCCAGCTGGCAGGGAATGGGGGGAAGGAGAAGGCCAGGAGGCCCAGGAAGGGAAGCAGCAGCTCTTGTGCTTTGGATTTGCAGAGAGGAGCTGTGCCTGCAGTGTCCTGCCCGTGGCACGCAGTGTGCCAAACACACATCCCAGGAACGGGCACTGGGCTGCCCGGGCAGCGCTGGGATGGACATGGATAAAGGGCTGCCCGCGGCCCCTCGGCCAGGGGCTGCTCTGAACAGGCACCCAGAGATGCTTCAGTCCCGACAGACCCCACTGACACCCCAAAAATGCCCCAAGGAACAGCTGGCACTGGGGAATGTCAGCATGGGCTGTTTGCAGAGGGGCTCAGACAGCAATTCCCAGTGCTGACCTCCCACACACCTGCCAGCTATGTCCCAGCCACCCAAAATGCCTTCCCTTCCAGCCTGAGGCCATCATCCCTCAGCAGTGTTAAAGCCAAGGCAAGCTTCCCCCACAGCAATGAAATGCCAAGCAATGCCCTCAGAGATGCCTTCAAATGAAAGGTCAGAGTCAGAGAAATCTCTTTGGATTGAGTTGGGAGTTTTTGGGGAGCCAGCTGGAACTGCACAACTGATGGAAAGCTTTCCCAGGTGGCTCCCACTGCAGGTGCCCTGAAGGCAGGGATGTGCATCCCTTTCCTGAGGGAAAAGAACTTGCAGAGGCCACTCCTGAGGCTCTGGAATGAAATCAACTCCTGCAGGGAGAGAAGTCCTCCCGTGGGCACAGGGGCTGCCTCAGCACAGGCTGGGAGCGTGTCCAGCCAGCGCCTGTTCCTGCTTTCAAATATCACCTGGAGCCCCAGCTCGGGGGGTGCAGGCAGCTGAATTCCAGGGAACTCTGTCAGGTGCCCCCAGGGACATTGGGGGGGGGGGGGGGGCTGGGGGATGAGGGTTACAAACAGCAAATTCTATGGAACATGAAGCTGTCCTTGCCCTGACCCTGCTGAGCTTCCCTGGAAGCTCTGCTGGTTCCTGACACACCTGGTGTTAAATAGGCAGCTCTGCATGGGAATATCCATGCTCCAGGAGGCGCTGGGAGGCTATGCCAGTGGCAATTCAGCAGGGAATTCAGGGCTTTGGGTAGAATTCATCTGAACTAGCAAAGCCAACCCCCAAATCTGCCCACCACCCAGGGAACAATCTTTGTGCTGCCCTGGCAGCCAAAGCCCCTGGGCTGGGAAATGTCAGCAGGCAAATGGATGGAATGATCTAAATGCCAGCAGCCCCCAAAGGGACAATGCCATCACCTCCCTTTGCTCCCAAAGTGTCCACTGTGTTCCCCACAGGTACCCTGGGGATGCCAGGGAGGTGCCTTTGCCCACAGTGCCTTTCTCCTGCCCCTCTCCAGCCTGAGGCCTCTTCTCCCTTCCCTGCCAGCTGATGCCAAGGAAGGAAGACACAGTGAGTGCTGAGTTGACCTCCAAATAGTCCTTCCCTCACCTTGAGATGACCTGAGATTTTACCCCCAAAATGTCCCCATCTGCCTCCTTCTG